>NC_087189.1:14844881-14849881 GCF_035594125.1 Scylla paramamosain | reverse complement strand
TCTCGACTTCTCTTACAGCCCCCCTTCCCCCCTTTTCTCCTCCTCCTCCTCCTCCTCCTAGCAATGTCAACAGGCCACACTCACTCCCCTCCTCAAAGAAAACGGAGCCACGTCTCGCATAACTGAACAAAATATTTTTCGACAGATTTTCGTGTTTTTTCCTGGACTAACAAACACAAAAACAAGGAGAGAGAGAGAGGGAGAGGGAGAGGGAGAGGGAGAAGAAGGAATGAAATTTAGTGTGGAGTTGAATCTATGACGAAAGAAAATATATTTATGAAGTTTAAACGAATGAAAAGTAGCTAATTTATAGAAAAGTGAGTGTGGGAAACAGAAAATGGTGTTGTTTCCCATTTTCTAATGAGACTATTGCACGGGATCAGACAAATTTATATGTTCATGAAGTTTAAACGAATAAAAATTAACGAGTTTATAGAAAAAAAAGTTTATGAGGGAAAGATAATGTGGTTCTTGTTCTTTTCCCGTTTTCTATTGACAAATTATATTGGACGGGATCAGGAAATTGGAAGGGATAGTTTAATAATTCCTAGCACTGTCTATTTCATCGTGGCCTTTAGAGGAAGATATTATAATTAATCAAGTAACCTTAAAAAAAATACCTCTGCTAATAAAACACCAGTCAGAAGTTTGTGTTGAAATAAAAAAAGTAATTTAAACTCTACATGTACAACTTTCAATGCCCCTGTAGGTAAATTCTTGATGGATTTTAAATAGAGTAAATAAGAACACAAGAACATAAAGGAAGGTGCAAGAAGCCATCAGGCGTACACGTGGCAGTGCCTGTAGATCTTAAAGGCGTCCTGCAAATCACCTAACAAGCAAGACAAGTGTTACCTGTACAGAAATAAGGTAAAATTACAGGTGTTCAATAGTTACTTGTAGATTAAGTGCTAAATGTCGATTAAATAACTGATATAAAGGCCTTGGGAATTACAATCAATACCTGTACTATTAGTTAGAGGAGGAGGATAAATCTATAGGTCTTTCCAATTAATCTGTAAAAATTCAGACAAAATCTCAGTTACCTGTTTAAATATAAGGATAAGGCGTGTGGGAAAGAAAAAAAACATGTTAACTAGGAAAAGAAATTATACACCTCCATACCTTCCAATCAACACGCAGGTAAACAAACAGAAAATTCAATTACCTATATGAACGTAAGAGTAAGTTGTGTGGGGCGGATAAAAAAAAAAGTAAATAAATAAATAATAAAATAAATAGATAATACACTTACTCTGCAGATAATGACCAACAAAAATACCTGGATGAACATTAGGGTAAAATACACGGAAGTGGAAATTACCTGATCTATCAATTAGAATAAACAAATGTCCACTGCTATTTTGAGTTTACTTATAGAAAATCCCAAGCAATATTTCATTTAACTTAATAAACATAAGAGCAAAATACAGTGTGAGGCGAGGATTACCTGCTAACTAACTAGAAAACAAGGATACATCTACACCTATTTTTAACTAACCTTTAACTAAGAGGAAAACACCAATTATCTATACAAACATATGGACAAGGTGTGTGAGGTCAGGTGAAGTCAAGGGTTACCTGTAGATGGGGTCCTTGGCGTCGTCCTTGTACCACAGGATGAGGTTGACCTTGTCCTTGGGGTCAGAGGGGAACAGGTCACACGGTACGGAGGCACTCTCTCCCTCCACCCCATCCACTATTACCGTCACTGTGAGGAGGGAGAGAAAAGGGATGTGATGAGAGAGAGAGAGAGAGAGAGAGAGAGAGAGAGAGAGAGAGAGAGAGAGAGAGAGAGAGAGAGAGAGAGAGAGAGAGAGAGAGAGAGAGAGAGAGAGAGAGAGAGAGAGAGAGAGAGAGAGAGAGAGAGAGAGAGAGTAAAAGCCTCATACAATCTCAACCTTAAGATTGTAGCATATGTTATGGCGTATTTTAAAGTACACATAACCTTGAGAGAGAGAGAGAGAGAGAGAGAGAGAGAGAGAGAGAGAGAGAGAGAGAGAGAGAGAGAGAGAGAGAGAGAGAGAGAGAGAGAGAGAGAGAGAGAGAGAGAATGTACATATGCATAGTCAAATCATGATATATTGTAAACCTGTTCTCGTTTTGTACAATCTATAAGTACGTACAAGTCACATTCTTCACTTTATAGCTCCTTGAACAATAACAATAAAAGATACAGACTGATGGACGACTTCCGAAGAAAAGAGACGCATTTTTATTATCTATTTATAAATCCGACTTCTCACTGTGCGTATTGCTTCACTTCACCTGTATTTTATTTAACCTTGAGAGACGAACACTTCACGGAAATCGAACACGCAAACGCGAAACACAAAGATATAATTACTAAATCTTTCACTGTTACTTCACACACCTTTCCTTAACGACTAACCACTCCCGCACATTCCTTCTCGTTGCGCAGCCACCTCCAACTGTTAAACCGCCTAGAAATTGCAAAATCTATTCTTTTAATCCCAGTCTTTCTTGTATATGGTTACAAATATTTCATACATTGCTTTCATTTCATACACTGCTTATCTCAGTGAAAGGGTTAAAAATTCCAGGTTAACTATATATTTTTTTTCAATCCCCTTTGAGAATGAGCTTTGTGCAAATACAGTTCGTTAGTATTATGCACTTTTTAGTGAATAAAGAGTCAAATTCCAGGAATACAAATGTAAGGAGTGCACGCATTAAACGTAATCTTGCCACGTATATTGTGAAGTGTTACATTGTTAAGCCAGAGAAGAAGCTTACCAGTTTCCCTTCCAGCTAAGTTTCCCCCACAGACATAACACCCGCAGGATTCCCTCACCCCTCACAGCTCGTCCCATGATCTATTAAGTTCATTCTAAGTATCCTGGTGTGGTGAAGGTGACTGTGGCGGGGGATGTACAGAGGCGTGACATTAACCCTTTGAACACCACGACATTAGGTCACTTTCACTCCGGATACCATAACAAAAATGTATTAACTTTAAGGTGATTTTGTTGTATTGGAGGCATTACAAATATCTAGGTACTTATCAACTACCATTATATCTCGGCTTATTCCTTCCTGTCTTAATCAATAATACGTGATTTTTTGAAGCTTTTAAAGTGTCTATGGCGGTGAAACGGTTATAAGTGAGGAGTAACACATTAACACCAAGAAAAGCCTAGACATGTTAACACAATCTAACGAAGCACAATTTTGGGATCAAGGAAGACTCAGAACATGAACTATTTAAGTAGGCTGGTGTTGGGCTTGCCTGCTGCGCCTCTCTGCTACATTACACGTCCTTTGTAGAGACACGGGAACACATTCTATTCAACCTTTTACTATTATAGTCGTCCTTTGTTAACAGTTACTACAGAGAAAATGTTTACATGTATACATAAAAGTAAAAAAAGGAGGTTAATTTTCGCTGCAACATTAGACGTCTTTTGCAGCGACACGGGAACATATATTTGTCAATACTACTTGCTAACAGTCACTAAAAAAAAAAAATAAATAAATAAAATAAATAAATAAATGAATAAATAAATAAATAAAATAAATAAAATAAATAAAAAAATACACGAGCACAGAAAAATAAAGGCCGAAGTTAATTTTCGCTGCAACATTACAACAATAACACGTCTTTGGCAGCGACACCAGGATATATAAGTATACCCTTTAACCCTTTCAGTGGTATAGCTTAGAGAGATCAAGCTGCCTGCCTACCTGCCTGCTTCTGCATTTCCTCCCTCCTGTGACGCGAACTCTATCAAAAAGGGAGCTTTCAAGACACTTACCCTCTAATTCTGAATGATCTTTTTTTGACCTTTCCTTAGGGACTGACACTCTCAATTTGTCCTTTTTTCTTCGCCTTTAGTCTTGGTCAGTGCCCCTCTTGCATAAAATAATAATAATAATAATAATAATAATAATAATAATAATAATAATAATAATAATAATAATAATAATAATAATAATAACATTCTAACAAAGCATAATTTTGGGATTTTGGGAGATTCAGACAACCACCATAAACTTACAGACACACAAACTCACAAACAAGCACAAAAACCCCAAAACCTTCCTTCCTTCCTTCCTTCCTTGCTGGCCATTCACTAATAATTATGTCATCTGTTGATTACATTCACTTTTTCCTTCGTTCCTCCCTTCGCCTTAAATTACTCTCTCTCTCTCTCTCTCTCTCTCTCTCTCTCTCTCTCTCTCTCTCTCTCTCTCTCTCTCTCTCTCTCATCATCTTGGTCGCTTCTTCCCCTCGTGTTTTCTCATCATTATTCATAATTATTGCAAATTTGAATTAAACACAGTGATGATGAGACAGGGTGAAACGGCTTACACCACCAACAGCAGGAGGAGGAGGAGGAGGAGGAGGAGGAGGAGGAGGAGGAGGAGGAGGAGGAGGAGGAGGAGGAGGAGGAGGAGGAGGAGGAGGAGGAGGAGAAGGTCGAAGAGACGAAGGAGACACAAGAAAAAAATAAGGATAGTGATGCAGACACATAAGAGGAGGAGGAGGAGGAGGAGGAGGAGGAGGAGGAGGAGGAGGAGAAGGAGGAGGAGGAGGAGGAGGAGGAGGAGGTAGGAAAATGGGAGAGAGGATTAATCAGGAGGGAAGACGAAATGCAGAGCGGCAGTGAGAGAGAGAGAGAGAGAGAGAGAGAGAGAGAGAGAGAGAGAGAGAGAGAGAGAGAGAGAGAGAGAGAGAGAGAGAGAGAGAGAGAGAGAGAGAGAGAGAGAGAGAGACGAGGCTTAGTCAGGGAAGGGGAGGGAAGGGAAGGGAGGGAGGGAGAGATGTAGGGCAATAGTGCTTTGTCAGGGGGAGGGAAGATGGAGGGAAAGAGGGAGAGGAAGGGAGGGAGGGAGGGAGGGAGGTGCTTACTCAGTGTGGAGGGAGAGAGGGAGGGAAAGAGAGAGGGAAAGAGGGAGAGGGGGGAAGGATAAAGGGACGATGGGGAGAGATTTAGAAAAGGGGAGAGAGAGAGAGAGAGAGAGAGAGAGAGAGAGAG
>NC_087189.1:14834881-14837381 GCF_035594125.1 Scylla paramamosain | reverse complement strand
AGAGAGAGAGTGAGTGCAAGTGTATAAAGTAAACATTAAAGGTATATATATTATGCAATGGATGGAGTAATAATAATTGTAGCAAGAGGGGAAAAGATGTGAGGAACGGAAAGGGGAAGAGGAGGGAGAGAGACAATGGTGATAAAGTATGACACAGAAGTGGAAGAGAGAAACCAGATGAAGAGGAGAGAGAGAGAGAAAGAGAAAGAGAGAGAGAGAGAGAGAGAGAGAAAAAAAGATAGAAACAGACAGAAAGAAGTAAGCTTAACCACAATGTATAGAATAACAAAAAGGAAAAAAAAAGCAGATTAAATTAGAAAAAAAAATATTAAGCCACGTTTTTAATTTATGAGCCCTTTCCTGCTTGACTACCTACCTGTAATGAGTGTAGCCTTACCTGGTGATGATTATGGCCTTACCTGGCTATGCTCATCACCTCACCTGCTGCTAAAAAGCCTCGTAAAGGTGATAATCCTATGCTTAATCTATTTTTAATGTTATTTTTTGAAGAGTGTGCGACAGTGTTAGAGAGAAGAATGATACGGTGGAGCATTTCATTTGATGTATGAGGAATAGTGTTAATAATGAAAGTAAATGGAGGGGTGTAGGTGTTAGTGCAGGGAAAGGAAGGAAAATGAAGGGGATATGGGTTAGGGCTAGATAAATAATATGGGATTATAGGGAAAAAAAAACTGAGAAATGCAATAAATGAAATGAGGAATAGTGTTGATAATGGAAGTAAATCGAGAAATATAGGTATTAATGCAGGGAAAGGAAAGAAATTACAGTATAAATTACCTTAGAATAAATAAATAATATGGTGTTGCGAGATAAACTTATTGAGAAATGTAACGATTAAATGTATTAAAACTACGAAAGGGAGTAAAAGAAATAGATAAGTAAATATGAAGGAATTGATAGACTCAGATTAGTAGAATGTAAGTCCTATTAAAATGGAAGCACATAGGCAGGAATTAATATTTTTTTAGAGACAGAAAGAAAGTAAGAAAAAGAAAAGAGAAAGATATATATAAAGAGATAAAATACTGAGATGATTACTGAGAGATTGCTGAAGAGAAAGTAATATTAAGAAGAGATCGCTTTTTTTTATTTATTTATTTAATGACGAGATAATTAATGCATTTCATCACACCAAGAAAATCAGTGGAGATGTGTGTGTATGTGTGTGTGTGTGTGTGTGTGTGTGTGTGTGTGTGTGTGTGTTGTGTGTGTGTGTGTGTGTGTGTGTGTGTGTGTGTGTGTGGCCAGCGTGCATGTAAATCCGCGAGTGAAAACTTAAGACAAACATTTTACACAAAACAAACACAGATTAACACATCAAACAAGGAGACGAAAAACAGGCTAAAAAAAAAAAAAAAAAGGGGGGAGAGAGAGAGAGAGAGAAAAAAAAACAAAGACTCAAGACGGCGCGAGCAAAATGAGAAGAGATGAAGATATCAGGAGGAAAAAAAAAAAAAACACACAGACAAACACACAGACTTAAGAAACATTGCGGATGAAACAGATGGTGAGCGAAAACAAGTGGAAACGAGCGATACAATGTGAAATTCGTGGTTAGTTCTTATCCTTTGATGCAACGTTAGCTGGATTCCGGAGTGTGACCCTGTGTGTGTGTGTGTGTGTGTGTGTGTGTGTGTGTGTGTGTGTGTGTGTGTGTGTGTGTGTGTGTGTGTGTGTGTGCGTAACTTTGAAATAGTTTTTATCCACGTTTGCCTTTAACGTCTGAAAATACGCCTTTTTTTTATCTATTTCTTCGACTTTTGAATCGTTTTTGTCTTTTTATTGGAATTTCTCAAAGCCAAGAGAGGAAGGAAAATAATAACAAAAGCGGAATGTATATAAAAAATGGAGGCTATAGGAGAGAGAGAGAGAGAGAGAGGGAGGAGAGGAGGAGAGAGAGGAGAGAGAGAGAGAGAGAGAGGAGAGAGAGGGAGGAGAGAGAGAGAGAGAGAGAGAGAGAGAGAAGAGAGAGAGAGAGAGGAGAGAGAGAGATGCAATAAAGAAAAATTCAAAATCACCTTCACATTTCACATTCCTTCCTCTCTGCCTCATTTATTTTTATCCTTCTGCATTTATTTTTATTTACCCTCATTCAGTTTGTGCCTTCCAGCGAAGTGCAATAATTATTTCCTTTATCTTCCGTCTCCCTCATCCTCCCCCTCTATATTAGTAATCAAAAGCATCATCCACGTCACCTTTTATTTGACACCTTTTGATTAATTAGCTCACCTGCCTGTCTTCTTCCTTCCTTTCATTGTATCTCTCTCTCTCTCTCTCTCTGTGTCATTTTAATTCTATTCATTACTTTACGTCAATCCTTCAATAATCCATATCTTCCTGAAAGTAGGTATGCATGTTTGCGTTTGATCTAAGTATGTATGTATATATGTATGTATGTATGTATGTATGTATGTATGTATGTATGTATGTATGTATGTATGTATTTGTTTGTCAGCTTAAGTGTGTACGAGTATCTATG
>NC_087189.1:14814881-14822381 GCF_035594125.1 Scylla paramamosain | reverse complement strand
GCATTGTTCTTTCTTCTTCTTTATTAGTCTCTCTCTCTCTCTCTCTCTCTCTCTCTCTCTCTCTCTCTCTCTCTCTCTCTCTCTCTCTCTCTCTCATTACTGTTTCTCCTTCTTCTTCTTCTTCTTCTTCTTCTTCTTCTTCTTCTTCTTCTTCTTCTTTCACGGTCTTGTTTCATCAATATGTCTCTTAGTCTCTGGTTTTATTCCTCTTCCTCTTTCTCTTTTCTTTATTAACCTTCTTCTTTCTCTTCTTTTTGCTATTTATCGTTATATTCTCCTTTATTTATATTTATTTTTATCACCTTGTTTTTTACTCTTTGTCCTTGTTCCTCTTTTGTTTTCGTCACTCCTCCTCCTTCTTCTTCTCTTCCTCTTCCTCCTCCTCCTCCTCTTCCTCCTCATTTGTCTACTTCCTTATATAAGGTGCGTAATCGATTGTTGATTTCCTTTATCTTTTGCCTCCTGCCTTTAATGTTTTCCTTTCTCTCTCTCTCTCTCTCTCTCTCTCTCTCTCTCTCTCTCTCTCTCTCTCTCTCTCTCTCTCTCTCTCTAGCGCACAAACACTCATTCACTTCTTCCTCTTCTTATTCATATTATGATTACCACTCCTCCTCCTCCACCTCCTCCTCCTCCTCCTCCTCCTCCTCCTCCTCCTCCTCCTCCTCCTCCTCCTCCTTCTCCACCAGGGAGTGGAGGAGGATTTTGTCTTCTTGGAGGCCTCTGGAGACAATCCCTTTATTCTCCACCCACCCAGACAGACAGACAGACAGACAGACGCACGCACGCATGCACGCACGCACGCACACACACACACACACACACACACACACACACACACACACACACACACACACACACACACACACACAAGGAGGGAATTTTTATGAGAAAGTGAGAATTTTGTGTTGCTTTAAGTTAGAATTCGTATTATTATTATTATTATTAGTAGTAGTAGTAGTAGTAGTGATAGTAGTAGTAGTAGTAGTAGTAGTAGTAGTAGTAGTAGTAGTAGTAGTAGTAGTAGTGAAAAATAACAATCTTGCAAATTCTCATTTCGTTATATGTAGAACACTCTCTCTCTCTCTCTCTCTCTCTCTCTCTCTCTCTCTCTCTCTCTCTCTCTCTCTCTCTCTCTCTCTCTCGCTATAAAATCTCTCCCCTTGCCCATCAATTTTCCTCCACACACTTGGACGGAGAGAAAGAAAGAGAATGAGGGAAAGAGGAAGAAAGGAGGAGAGGAGAAGATACAATGAACCAAAGACACTGACGAAGCAAGGAAAGAATGAGAGACAAGGGAGGAAGTGAGCTACAGAATAAAAGGGAAACACAATACGTGGATAAATGGAAAGATAGAGAGGGAGAGGAATAGATAGATAGATAGATAGATGGATGGATAGATACATTGATAGATAGATAGACAGAGATAAAGATGTGATGTCAGAAATAGAGGAAACGAAAAATCTCTCTCTCTCTCTCTCTCTCTCTCTCTCTCTCTCTCTCTCTCTCTCTTTAAAGCGAGTGAGTGGCTGAAAGGGCAAAACTAAGGTCTTTCTGGTGTGGTTAGAATCCCAGGAGGAGGAGGAGGAGGAGGAGGAGGAGGAGGAGGAGGAGGAGGAGGAGGAGGGAAGAATACTGATATGTACCTGATGTTCTCTTTATATATTATTTCATTTCCTTTTCTTTCTTTCTCTTTCGCTTTAAAATAATAATCTTTTTTTTTCTCGTTTCCTTATTACTCTTATTATTATTTAATCTCTCTTTCCCTCTCCTTCTCCATTATTTGTAAGACATGATTTAATTATGTTCACTGATTTGTACTCTCTCTCTCTCTCTCTCTCTCTCTCTCTCTCTCTCTCTCTCTCTCTCTCTCTCTCTCTCTCTCTCTGGCATGTACATTATCCTTTTCTTTCTCTCAATTTTATTTAACTTACGATTCTCTCTCTCTCTCTCTCTCTCTCTCTCTCTCTCTCTCTCTCTCTCTCTCTCTCTCTCTCTCTCTCTCTCTCTCTCTCTCCAAAAAAGAATATCGTGAAGTCAAACGCTCCATTACTGTTTGTTCTTCCTTTCTGTTCCTCCTCCTTCTCCTCTCCTCCTCCTCTTCTTCTCCTCCTCCTTCTCCTCCTCCTCCTCCTGGTACTGGTGCTGCTACATCTCTTTCTGAAGGTTTTTGCACCGTAAGTTTATTTCAGAGCCTCTTTCCCGCCACACACCACTGACTACCTAAAAAGAGTAGCATTATACAATCTGAGACAAAAAGTTTCTCAAAGAAGCCACACTTCCTGCAGCGACGGTGTGGAAACTTTTATTTACATTTTTAACACAGTTTACTTGGAGATTACAGAACGATAGTGAGGGAAGTAAGAATAAAACTATATATATACAGAGAGAGGTGAATAAATGGAGGAAGAGGAGAGGAAAAGGCAGAAGATATGTAAACTAGAATGAGAGAATTGTATAGAGAGAGACCAAAGTGAGAGACAGAACCTAACCTAACCTAACCTAACCTAACGTAACCTAACCAAAATGAAAGACAGAACAGGAAAAGACAGATTAATAAATTAGAATGAGTGAAGTGTAGAAATAACAGGAATATGGTAAAGGAAATAGGAGTAAAAATGAAGAGGGAGGAAAATGAGAGAAAGAGAAGAGGAAGAGACTAAAGGAAGTAAGAATAAAAATATAGAGACAGCAAAACGAGAGAAAGGAGAACAGGAAAACAAAGGAGATTAATAAATTAAGCGAGTAAGTGGTGGAAATTACAGGGAAACAGAAAAAGAAGTAAGAATAAATATATATGGAGAGAGGAAAATGAATGAATCGTACAAACAGAACAGAAATGGAGGAATAATGGAAGGAAATAAAAAAAAACACGAATGATTAATGAGACAAGAGGAACAGAATAAGAGAACAAAAATAAATAAAATAAGAAAAGATAAAATAACAAAACACAAACGAGAAACCGAGAGAACCTTCCAGTCTCTCTCTCTCTCTCTCTCTCTCTCTCTCTCTCTCTCTCTCTCTCTCTCTCTCTCTCTCTCTCTCTCTCTCTCTCTCTCTCTCTCTCTCTCTCTCACCCATCATCATCAATATCAGGCAACAGATAGACCCAAGATAGATAGGCCTAGATATATCGTTATTTCAGAGGCCTAGTCGCTCCCCCACCTGAGCCATTCATCGATAAGCAGGGAGGAGAAGGTGGTGGTGGAGGAAAAGGAGGAGGAGGAGGAGGAGGAGGAGGAGGAGGAGGAGGAGGAGGAGGAGGAGGAGGAGGAGGAGGAGGAGGAGGAGGAGGAGGAGGAGGCTAATGTAAACAGCTTCCCTTCCTGATATTGCTCGTTCTGCACCACAGTGAGAGAGAGAGAGAGAGAGAGAGAGAGAGAGAGAGAGAGAGAGAGAGAGAGAGAGAGAGAGAGAGAGAGAGAGAGAGAGAGAGAGAGTGTGTGTGTGTGTGTGTGTGTATGTGTGTGATGGCAGCAGAAAAACCAGGTTGAGATTTACAAAACCTCTGTGTGTGTGTGTGTGTGTGTGTGTGTGTGTGTGTGTGTGTGTGTGTGTGTGTGTGTGTGTGTGTGTGTGTGTGTGTGTGTGTGTGTGTGTGTGTGCAAAAAAAAAAAGTTGATATTTATTGAAAATGCTCCGCTTCGTTACCTTCTCCAATTCCCCTTTTCTCTAACACCCGTCAAACCCAATCTCTCTCTCTCTCTCTCTCTCTCTCTCTCTCTCTCTCTCTCTCTCTCTCTCTCTCTCTCTCTCTCTCTCTCTCTCTCTCACACAAGATCGATCTCGTTTTTCCTCTCCTCTTTTGTTCCCATGTACAAACTAAAGGCCAGTGTAGCATCTCTCTCTCTCTCTCTCTCTCTCTCTCTCTCTCTCTCTCTCTCTCTCTCTCTCTCTCTCTCTCTCTCTCTCTCTCTCTCTTCTTTGATGTTTAGGAGAAGGACAGGTCGAGGGATCAGAGATTTTTCACTTACTTAGTAAGAGAGAGAGAGAGAGAGAGAGAGAGAGAGAGAGAGAGAGAGAGAGAGAGAGAGAGAGAGAGAGAGAGAGAGAGAGAGCTTTCACGAATGAAAAATAAACGCGAGAGAAAGTTACGTGATTTTTCGCTTTTGGACACTTTTCTTTCTATCTTTCGGTTCTATTTTTACTCTCTCTCTCTCTCTCTCTCTCTCTCTCTCTCTCTCTCTCTCTCTCTCTCTCTCTCTCTCTCTCTCTCTCTCTTCTGCTTCATTACATTTTTGCATCGCTATTTTACATCTTGTCGTGTCTTGTTTGTCTCTCTTTGTCTCTTTTCCCTCTTTACTCTCTTCTTCCATCTCCTTCTTTTCATCTTCCTGTTTGGCTAATTACTGTTTGCTTTAATTTTTACTCGTTCTCTTTCTCTTCCCTTCTCGCTTCGTTTGTTTCTCCTTCCCTCTTCCTCATATTTGCTATTCTTCGTATTCTCTCTCTCTCTCTCTCTCTCTCTCTCTCTCTCTCTCTCTCTCTCTCTCTCTCTCTCTCTCTCTCTCTCTCTCTCTCAGTGCTTCCTTCCTTCCCTCTCGTCTTATATATTTTCTTTGTTCTTTCTCCTTCTCCTCTTCTCTTTCTTCGTTCTTTCTTTCTCATCTTCATTCACATTTTCCTTCTCTTCCCTCTCTTTACATCAGGTTTATTTTCTCCTTTCTTTCTTTCTTTCTTTTTCTTTCTTTCTTTCTTTCTTTCTTTCCTTTTATTTCTCCTTCTTCATCTACTTATTATAACTTTTTTTTTGTTTCTCTTCCTCTTTTCCTCATTTCTTCACTTTTATTCTTTTTTTCCTTATTCTCCTTTTGTACCCTTCTCTTATTTCCTTCCCTGCCACCTTCCTCCTCCTACTCCTCCTCCTCCTCCTCCTCCTCCTCCTCCTCCTCCTCCTCCTCCTCCTCCTCCTCCTCCCTCTCTTCTCCTGCTTCCTCTTTCATGTCTTGTAACAATCTTCTGCGTCCTTCACCTTCCGTCCTCTTCCGCCTCCTCCTTCTTCCTACGCCTCCTCCTCCTCCTCCTCCTCTTCCTCCTCTTCCTCCTCCTTCTACTGCTACTTCTTATGTTACAACTACCATTCTCCTTCTAATATTACTGCTACCTTCCTCTCCTACTCCTCCTCTTCTTCTTCTTTTTCCTCCTCCTCCTCCTCCTCCTCCTCCTCCTCCTCTTACCTGTCTCCTCCTCTCTCAGGTGTGCAAGGTAACCCTTCCTTGAGGCAGGTATTGGGACATTGGGAAGCGATACATTGAATTCAAACTCTCTCTCTCTCTCTCTCTCTCTCTCTCTCTCTAACAGGGACAGGAATGTGACCTAAGACATCAATTAGACAGAGAGAGAGAGAGAGAGAGAGAGAGAGAGAGAGAGAGAGAGAGAGAGAGAGAGAGAGAGAGAGAGAGAGAGAGAGAGAGAGAGAGAGAGAGAGAGTGTGTGTGTGTGTGTGAGAGAGAAAGTGGAGGCAGTGTGAGAAGGAGACGGAAAGTGAGAGAGAGAAGGAGAGAGAGAGAGGGAGAGAGGGAGAGGTAGAAGGCCATTGTCTCCCTGCATTTATTTCTCTCTCTCTCGCTCTCCTTTGTGTGTGAGACAGTCAGCCTCAGAATTATTCTCTCTCTCTCTCTCTCTCTCTCTCTCTCTCTCTCTCTCTCTCTCTCTCTCTCTCTCTCTCTCTCTCTCTCTCGCAGCAAACACACAAACAACACGAGAGAGAGAGAGAGAGAGAGAGAGAGAGAGAGAGAGAGAGAGAGAGAGAGAGAGAGAGAGAGAGAGAGAGAGAGAGAGAGAGAGAGAGAGAGAGAGAGAGAGAGAGAGGCAAATTTTAGAGCAAGCAGGATCTTAATCAAATTAGAGAAAGTGAGCGAGGTTTAAATGTCCCGCAAATGGCAGGCACGAGAGAAAACTTCCTGATTGATTAAGAGGAGGAGGAGGAGGAGGAGGAGGAGGAGGAGGAAGAGGAGGAGGAGGAGGAGGAGGAGGAGGAGGAGGAGGAGGAGGAGGAGGAGGAGGAGGCTGTAGTAGTAAAGGAAAATGATGAAGAGAGAGAGAGAGAGAGAGAGAGAGAGAGAGAGAGAGAGAGAGAGAGAGAGAGAGAGAGAGAGAGAGAGAGAGAGAGAGAGAGAGAGAGAGAGAGAGAGAGAGAGAGAGAGAGAGAGAGAGAGAGAGAGAGAGAGAGAGAAGGAAAAACGAGGATGGAATGGAAAAGAAAGAAAAGATTAACTGAGAATAAATATAATAACAAAGAAGAAGAGGAGGAAATAATAAAACAGACACACACACACAGACACACAAAGAAAATTAGACAAAATAATACTATATAATAATAACAAATAATACAAATTTTAATATCCTCCCTTACTACCAATCTTAACATATTATTACAAGCTTAAAAACTCTCTTAAAAAAAACAGAAAACCCACTAAATGACCACAAAAGAAACTAAAATAAACAAATTCACCAAAGATACTGAACAAATATACAAAAAACACTCAACAATACACAGACTTAATTCCAAAATACACCAGAATGCACCCCATTGTATATTACCTTATTAATTTACTCTTAAAAGGTAAAAAGAATAGGCAGGTAAGGATGAAATATTGCACACCTGTCTGGCTATAATTCAAGGTAGGACAGGTGAGTCTGCGGGTGACATACAGGTAAATTTATCACCAGGTAAATATATGATAATAGTGATAATAATAACGACAGTGATAAATATGACCCTTAGTAATATATAATGATAATGGTAAATGATACTAATGGTGAGAGGAAATGCATGTTAAGTAGATGATGATGATGATGATGATGATGATGATGATGATGATGATGATGATGATGATGATGATGATAGGGAAATAAGAGGAAAGAATGTCACGGAAATTACGTTAGTTAGGGACTGAAATTAGAAGATAAACAAGGAATATAACTGAATTAATGAAGATAAGAATAAAATAAAGGAAAACGATAAATAACGGAAAAAAGGGGGAGAATGATGAATAGAAAACAGAAAGAGTGGAAAAAAGAAAACGGGTGAACGCAAAACGAAATACGAAGGTAGCCGAAAATAGATGATAAAAATAGAAAATGAAGAAAACGAAAACCAGAAAGAAACGACATACAAATAAAAAGAAAATAAATAAACAAACAAATAAACAAACAAACGACAAAACACTTACATCAAAAACTAAAACAAATAAAAATTATATAGCAAAAAAAAAAGGTAAAAAAAACAAAGCAAACAAGAGAGAAAAACCGAAACGAGTAAAAAAAAAGAAAGAAAGAAAGGAAAAAGAAAAAAAAGAACAGAAAAAGCCTAAGAGAAATCCTGAAGTACACGTTTGGCGGCTCTCACCTGGGCATTACCTGGCCGAGAAGCAATTAGGAGGTAATTAGCACTTGCCGACCTCAAACACAGGTAGAGACAGGTAAGAGGTAAGGAAAACTCTGTACAGGAAAAGTCCGGGAGGAAAATGAAAGACTGAGGAAAAGATAGAGAAAAATGAG
>NC_087189.1:14797381-14807381 GCF_035594125.1 Scylla paramamosain | reverse complement strand
AAAATACATTTCCAATACATGTGGTGATGATAACTACTGGATACACAACATAAGAAAATAAGGGTTGGTGCAGGAAGCCATCAGGCCTACACTACACGTGGCAGTCCCTGTAGGAAACACGCTTGAATATTTCCACCTATTACTCCCATGCATAAATTTGTCTTATCTTCTTTTAAAGCTCCCTAATGATTACTCAGCACTAACCAGAGTAAAAAAAGGAAAATAAATAAATAAAATAAATAAATAAATAAATCAATAAATAAATAAATAAAATAAAAACTTATATTACAGGAAGTTGCCTGTTTAAGAGGAAAATATCCTTTTTTTAGGTCATGGAGAAAAATCAAGCGCAAAAAAACTAGTAAAGAAAATAAAAAAGATCGAAAAAAAAAATATATAAGAATCGCGCACAGTACACCTCCTAAAACGACACAGGAGATGAAGCGGAGTCAGCATCGTGGCTCACAAATGAAGCAATGAAGCAGAGTCGTAGTACACGGGCGGCACACGGCGGCACACTGGCAGCCAGATTACCGTATGCAAATGAACACGCTTTCAGATCCGTAAGATAATCTGAACGTAAGCTTTATTGCAGCCGACGAATGCCCGCGTGATTACCCTAAATTATCACCGATTAGGATCAATAATGTCAAGTGTAATTACCGACAATTAATCGGATCCCTAATTAGGCAACAAGTACAAACAGGTGATATGTTACCTGGCGAGGTCAAAAGGTCAAGGCCAAGCAGATTCCTGGCCTGATGGAGTGCTGACCTAACGTAACCTAATTATCATACAAGTACAAATATTTATGGGGGTTTCCAGTCACGCTGCTCCTGTAGACAGGGCGGAATCAAAGCATCCGATCTTATCAACTCTTCCTCTAACTGAGTGTCTTCAGCCTCTCTCACCGCCGCAGTGTTGCATCCCTTGCTATCTTCTACCTCTATTTTCACGCTAACTGCTTTTTTTTGTATTTCTTCCTTCCTGTGACTTAAACTCTGTCTACGGAGAGATTTAAGACTTATCCTCCAATAATGATGACCTTGACACCTTTTTTTAGGGACTGGCACCTAAGTGGGCCTTTTTTATTTATTTATTTTTTTAGCTCTTTTTGTTGCTTTTGGCCAGTTCCCTCTTACATAGAAAAAAACAAAGAACAGATGATAAGATCAAGTCCATTTACCTTCTTGGTCCGTGATGAAGTGCTAACCTAACCTAATGTAACCTAATTAGACACAAGTACAAACCTAATCTAATGTAACCTAATTGGATACATGTACAAACAGGTCAAAGATTACGAAGCGAGGTCAAAATGCCAAGGTCACTCACCTTCCTGGTCGGTGATGGCGTCTGACATGGCGTAGGTGGTGGTGACGGCGAGCAGCAGGCTACCCACCACCGCCCACGCCGCCACGCCCACGTCCGGTGTCATGGTGGCGCCGCGGGCCTTATGGTGACTCTCCCGGACCGCGTTTTCTTTATCCTGTCCTGTTTTGTGTTTCTCGTGGCTCCACCGCACCATGCGCTCCTTCTCTCCCGTTTTCTGTCTCAGTTGTTTTAGTTGGTTCACTCGCATCCCGTTTTCTTCACCTCTCACGTTTCTGTTTTATTCACGTGGGTTTTAAATTTTCTATTACTTTTTTCTTACTCAAACTTTTTTTTTATTATTGAAAGTTATCGTTTTTTTTTTTTTTCTTATTCCACGTTATTGCTGTTTTATTCACTCACTCTCTTTCTCTCTCTAACTCTCTATCTCTTAAAAAATTTCGCCCTCTCTCTGGTTTCATGCTCTCCCACTCTCTCTTCACCTCCCGGAGTACTGGTCCTCTTGTCCTGAGTGCGCGAAGTGGGATCTAAACTTGTTGTTGCGCATCAGCAGAGGGATTCATGAACTTAGCGAAGCCTTCCCCACGACAAAGGGATTCCAACTTGCACGTGAGGAAGAGGAATTTAAGTCTGTGTTGCAATCGGGTTAACAATTTTTCTGTTTTCGGTGTTTCTATGGATTTTCGGCGAATATTTTTGACTTGTTCTAGTTTCTGAAGATTTTGTTGTGTATTTTCAAACTTTTCATCCTTCTCTTCATTATTTTCGTAAGGATTTTTGCTCGTTTCAGATTCCCTTACGTAATTTCAAACTTTTTTCCGGCTTATTTTTATTTGCTCTTAGTGTTCTTTTGATTTTTTCTCCTCTCTTTCTCACCCTCTTTTCTTTCTTCCGTGATTTGGTTATTTAAAGAGCGGCCACTCAAGATTGAGGTGGGATTACGGTGATTTAAACTTATTATTTCGCCTCCACTGAATAGGAAGTTGAAGTTTTCATTGGAATCAGAACCTTTTTCAAACTTCCCAGAGTGATTTGAAATTACGCTCTTTTCCTTTTCTTCTTCCTCTCTTTCTAATGATTCGTAAATTTAAAGTTTTCTTCCTATTGTGTTTTGTCTTATCTTTCCTTTATCTCTTCCTTCTGCTTATCTCTCTTCCTTCAAACTCTTCCTTCTTCAGTCGGTGGATCAGTTCAAAGTGGAGTGATCCTAGTGGCGTGGCAGCCGTTGCAGGAGCGGAACGAGCCGTTAAAACAGTGGAATGCACCTTCACACTTAATGGAATGTCAGATCTAGATTAGAGAACACACAAGAGCGCTTTACTGTACCGGAGTGAGTCATAGCAGGGTGAATAAGCTCTCTGAATGGACTGGGGTTTCTGTGGAATGGACACCTTTATGGCAGTGGAATGACAGCTTAATTACAAACGTCTGATATTCTCTTACAGCAGAGTGCAATCTTGGGTGGGAAGGGGGAGGGGGGAAGAGCGTTATATTCGTTATATTGCAGTGGATTAAGCTCTCTTACGTAGTGGAATGGTATCTACACTTAGGTGGAATGAGCTGCTCAGGTGGAAGGAGTGAACGAGAAGTGGAGTGAATGAGAGCCCTTTCTCTTTGTGGATTAGCTCTTAAGTGTTGGCAGAACGAATTTTTCAAGTGGAGTAAATATTGATGGAGTGTTCTTAGTGGATAAACTCTCTATTTATATCCAAGAGAGTTGGTGGATGACTTCACACTTCTTTCCCTTTGTGGATAACCTCTTGAGTGTGGACTAGGTGGTCTCAAGGTGGAGTAAAGTGGTTCTATTTGTGGGTGGGTCTTCAACTGGAGGCCGAAAGAGCTCTGGTGTTTAAGTTCACGCGTCCCTTCCTTGCGGGTAAGCTCTGAGTGGCGGCCGAGTAAGCTGCGGTGGATGAATGAGTTATCTAGCAATCTCCAAGTGGATGACGGTGCGGTGGAAGGTTGGGAAGGGTAACACGACGCCGGGCAGGCTGATGACGTACGTACAGGCAGAGAAAGTGACGCCACAAGGAACAGGAACTAACTTACTTATTTGTGTTTCGTAGTAAGAGGAGACGTCTCTCTCTCTCTCTCTCTCTCTCTCTCTCTCTCTCTCTCTCTCTCTCTCTCTCTCTCTCTCTCTCTCTCTCTAGCTTCAGACCCTTAACAATAACAACAACAAATTGGCAAGCGAGTAAACAAAGCTTGTATTTCGTGGTCAAAGGGAGATGCGGAGAAGGAACAAGTGAGAGAGATGATAAAAGGGTATGAAAAGGAGGGAAGAGAATACTGGTGTGTGTGTGTGTGTGTGTGTGTGTGTGTGTGAGTCAAGAGATTATCCCTCTTAATTAACGTTTCTTTCCCTTTCTCCTTCCTTTCACACTTCAGCAAGCTACTTCAGCAGCAGCAGCAGCGGAGACAGGCAGACAGACAGACAGACAGACGGATGAATGTACCGCCCCGCTGATCGCTGATGATAATGATGATGTCAACTCGTGAAGGCTTCAAGTGAGTCGCTGCTTCGTTCAAGGCGTGTCAGGGGACGATTCGAACCCTATTAAGAGCAGCATCAGTCATAGTGAGGCATCAAGACGAGGTTCAAAGCAGAGGAGGAGGGGGAAGAGGAGGATGGCACGCGAGGCTTTATCTTCGTTGTCGATGCGAAGTCCTCGAGGAGAGAGGCGACGAAGACAAGCCTTGGTGTTTCGGGGCTCCGGGGCGAGGGTCGGCGGAACACTGGGGGTCAAACGCATAGTTCTCCAGGACATAGTGGGCTCGGAGCGTCACGAGGAGGGCGAGAGACAGTTTCGAGGATCCTAATAGGTTTCCAATGGTCGTGGAGACGCTGAGAGCCGAGGTAAGGAGGCTTCCAAACTCTCCAATTTCGATACTAAAAGGTTCACCGCGGCTTGAGGTATTTCACACAGATTACTGGAGGGATCGAGGCTTCTCTTCTCCCCCTAACCTTTTGTATTGATTTTCATTCATATCTCGCCGCCCGTCAAATGGAATCCAGGCCCGAAAAGATGCAGGTTATGAATCAAATAGGCAAGGATTTGGATTCTTATCAACTTTACCAACTATCACGTGCTACTTAATATCTTTTTTAGAATTACTTAATTTTAGGGCTTCTTGAATGCGTTTAGATGCTTTTTTAAGTGTTCCGAGGACCTTTGGGCTGCAGGGGGGCGCAGGCAAGTGGGTAACCCTTAAGACTGCTTAGTGCTACTGTGTGAACTATACTTGGCTAGTTACTGGAGTGGTATTGGTGTGGGTGGGTTGGTTACTTACAGCTTAGGGGCGTAAGGGCTTTCAAAAGGCGTTCATTCATGAGGTGCCTTGACCGCTAAGTATAAATGAAGAGGAAAGTAAGGGGAAGTAATAATTTATCTCTTTTTTCCTTTATAAGTGGCTAAAGTTTTCTAAATGTCACGTTTTCTTGTTTTTTCTTCCACTCAAGTAACAAAAGTAATAAGGTAATGAAGGAAAACACACCAACTACTTACTACACACTACCACGATTTTCTGGTGTATTTTATGTATTTATTTATTTTTTTATGATTATTATATAATTGTTGTATTTACTGTGTGTTTTTTTTTTAATGGTTCACTAGAGTGGTTCACTAAGAAGCTCGAGGCACCACGGGGAGTATTCAAAAGTGGTTCGGTGACGGTTCTACAATCACCACTAGCTAGCTACCAGGAAAGACAGACAGACAGACAGACAGACCAACCGACAGACACAGACTTAACAGACAGGCAGGGTTAAATAAGGTCGCTTCGGAGAGCTTCAAATGCTTCGTTCGTTCGTTCGTTCACACTCGTTCGAACGCAAGCTTCCTTCAGACGATGCAAGAGTTCAGAATACATATAATTTTTTTTTTATTTTGGAATATATACTTTTCTTAACGACCATAAAATTTGAAATGGTAAAATTTGAAGTTATTTTTTTAAGCTTCAGGGTTAAATATTTTGGAAAGCTTAAGTTGTGGGGGCAATTTTAGCGTTTCGAAAAGCTGAACTGCTTCATATGCCTGCAGTTCAAAAAGCTTCATTAATTTATGCATATATTTCACAACTTTAAAGGCTTTTTTAGTTTATCCATAAGCTTATTTGGTGAGTTTATATAAGATTCCTCAAGACCAGGCAAGCTTCAGAGATTCAATGGGCGACGAATCATGCTTCATTGATTCAAAAGCTTCACAGGACATTAGGTGCAGTACGTTTTTCATGCAAGTCACAAGCTTCAGTGATTCAGTGACTCCCTCCAACACGATGCAGGAGCCTGACACACAGCAGACCAACGCGGGACATTCCAGGGCTTCGCAAACCGCCAGTTCGGAGCTTCACTCACTTGATGATCCACCAGCCACTCACAAACAAGCAGACAAACGAGGGGAATGAACAAACATCACCACAAACAGGATACTTTTTTTCTCTCTCTTTTGTTCCTCTTGAGAAAAAAATCTCCCTCTATATATTTTTTTCTTTTTAATGTTTTCTTTATTGCTTTTCCCAGGTAAGATTAATTACCTGGTGTTAATTGCGATTAGCAGGTTATTTGCTTGTTTAATAGGGATTTAATCTTCCTTTGAGATTAATTAGGTAAAATGCCTTTGTAATGATGATATATTTTTCTTATTCCTCTTCTTCTTCTTTTTCCTTTTCTTCTTTTTTCTTGTTGTGTTGTTATTATCTTGTGTTATTACTGTAAGCGTTCTTTTCTCCAACTTTTCTTGTTTCTATTATTTTCTTGTCTTTATTTTCATTTGTTTCCTTTTTTCTTCATAATTTTAGTTTTTTTCAATATTTCATGTTTATTTATCTATGTATTCATTAGTTTTTATTATTTTCTTTCCATTCACTTTAACATATTTTTTTTTCTTCATTCACTTCATTTATCACACTTGCGTCTATTATTATTATTATTATTTATTATTATTGCTTCCTTTTCACCACAAACACACACACACCATAAAGAAAAAGAAACACCGAAAACTTTCCTCCCTTTTTCTCTAAATGGTACGAGATAATTCTGTATATAAATATTTTCCAACTCTTTTTTCCCTGTATTTTCACAAAGTTTCGATCACTGTCAGAGGGAATCGTTCAGAGACTCACAGTTTTCACAGCCTTTCGTTCCTTCCCTCACAGTTTCGTCCCCTATTGAGTCAACTCTCTAAGGGGGGAGAGGCACACGGGGGGCGGGGGAGAGGGGCGGGTGAGAGTGACTGTGGAAGTGAGAGTGAAGGAGAGGCTGTCAAATGATAAAAAGTAGATAAAGAGAGAGCGTGTGAGAGTACCAGATAAAAAAATGGTGATATTTCTTTCCCGCTCTTTTCTTTATTTTCTTTTATTTACCTTTTTTTCGTATTTCCTGTTTTTTTTGGTGATTTATTTATTTTTTTACTCTATTTCTCTCTTTTATCTTTACTTATCTTTTCTTTCTCTCCTGGCACAGCTGTTCCTTATTGTTCTTGTTCTTCTTCCTCCTTCGTTTCTTTCTCTTCCTTATCTGAAAAAGGAAGAAAGAGTTGTGTTAACAACAATAACAACAACAACAACAACAACAACAACAACAACAACATCTGACAGGGATTCGCTGCGAGAGAGAGAGAGAGAGAGAGAGAGAGAGAGAGAGAGAGAGAGAGAGAGAGAGAGAGAGAGAGAGAGAGAGAGAGAGAGAGAGAGCATAAATTAACAGCATTCCAAGCCTTGAAAGCAGGTAAACCAACAACAAGCAGAATCTCGTTTTCTGTGATGAAGAGGCGGTGTCAAGAGAGAAAATGGAGAGGGTGATTGAAGGAGAAACAATTGTAAAGGCGAACAGGAAGGAATTGCATAGTAAATCAAACTCAATGAATGATTGGACTATAGCCAGACTAGACAAGAATAGAGGTGGGGGGAGGAGGAGGAAGAGGAAGAGGAAGAGGAGGAGGAGGAGGAGGAGGAGGAGGAGGAGGAGGAGGAGGAGGAGGAGGAGGAAGATAGATTGGAAAGAGGAAAGATGACTGTCCAGGGAAGAATGTGGGTTACCTCTTATTGTGTGTGTGTGTGTGTGTGTGTGTGTGTGTGTGTGTGTGTGTGTGTGTGTGCGCGGGAGCAGTGAGGCGTGACTGGTCTAATGGAGAGGCCGAGAAACGAGACGAGAGAGAGAGAGAGAGAGAGAGAGAGAGAGAGAGAGAGAGAGAGAGAGAGAGAGAGAGAGAGAGAGAGAGAGAGAGAGAGAGAGAGAGAGAGAGAGAGAGAGAGAGAAAACTGTCCGTCTATTAATTTTTTTCTTTTCAGCACATAAAACCTCAAGTCAAGGTGTGTGTGTGTGTGTGTGTGTGTGTGTGTGTGTGTGTGTGTGTGTGTGTGTGTGTGTGTGTGTGTGTGTGTGTGTGTGTGTGTGTGTGTGTGTGTATTATTCAACACTGCATTTAATAAACCAACTTCACACAACACTTTCCTTTCCTCTCTAAATAACGCAATACATTTTTCCTCCTCCTCCTCCTCCTCCTCTTCCTCACTCCTCCCCCATCGTCTTTCCTAACCCAGTTCTCTCCCTTCTCATCTTCCTTCTCCTCTATCTACCTTCAAATCTGTTTATTCCATCTCTATTTTTCTTTTCTTCTTTCCTTTCTTTTTCATCTCTTCCAATCTTTTCGCTTTCTGTAACCTTCCATTTTTCCTTCGTCCTTGTTTTCCCTTTTTTCCTTTACTTTTTCCAATTTCTTTTTTCATTTTCTAAACTCCTCCTCCTCTTCCTTCTCTATTTCCATCACTTTCCTGCCCTTTCTGTCTTCCAAACTTCATTTTTCCTCCTCTTTCTCCTCTATCTACTTCTCTTTTCAGTCTTTCCATCTTCTAAACTCCTCCTCCTCCTCTGTTGCTGTTTGGCTTTCCTTTGTATTCCTTTGTGTATCCCCATCTCTTTCCTGCCTTCAACATCTACACTTCTCCTCTTCCTTAATTCTAATCACTCTCAGCCAACCACCAACCACCACCACCTCTTCCAACTCCTTTAATCTTTCTCACCTTCGTAAACTCCACTTGCTCCGCCTCAGCCTCCACACAGCGGCCAGGTGAGGCAAGGTAAACACGGAGCAACACAAGACTGGCGCAACACAAGCTTAACATAAACACAACGGGAAGCCAAGCATGGAACATTAAGCCTTTTATGGGAAGCGAGAGGAAAGGAAAGCCATTAATTATGTAAGGATAAACACAAAAAGATATATTACTAGTGGCAGTGGTGGTGGTGGTGGTGGTAGTAGTAGTAGTAGTAGTAGTAGTAGTAGTAGTAGTAGTAGCAGTGGTGGTGTGTGTGTGTGTGTGTGTGTGTGTGTGTGTGTGTGTGTGTGTGTGTGTGTGTGTGTGTGTGTGTGTGTGTGTGTGTGTGTGTGTGTGTGTGTGTGTAGGTTAATTAAAAAAAGACACGTGCAGAAGGAAGGAAGAAAGGAAGAAAGAGCGAGAAAAAGAAGGTAAGAAAGAAAGAGAGAAAAAAATAATGTTGCAAAAAATATATATATATATAAAAAGTAACGCAACAAGACTAATTAACGGACTGTTGTGACAGGTGTTTTTGACGAGTCTCTCTCTCTCTCTCTCTCTCTCTCTCTCTCTCTCTCTCTCTCTCTCTCTCTCTCTCTCTCTCTCTCTCTCTCTTATATGTTTTGCGTAAGTAAGAGAGGGAAAGGGAATGTCTCCTTTACATCTCTCTCTCTCTCTCTCTCTCTCTCTCTCTCTCTCTCTCTCTCTCTCTCTGCGCATGGACAAGGATTAGCGAAGTCTGTTGTGCAACTCACTCGTCTGAAACAAAAGCGAGAGAGAGAGAGAGAGAGAGAGAGAGAGAGAGAGAGAGAGAGAGAGAGAGAGAGAGAGAGAGAGAGAGAGAGAGAGAGAGAGAGAGAGAGAGAATGTACCTATACATAGTGAATAAATGCAGCAAGGAAACTCTCTCTCTCTCTCTCTCTCTCTCTCTCTCTCTCTCTCTCTCTCTCTCTCTCTCTCTCTCTCTCTCTCTCTTTCGTGTTCTGAGTTAACAATTCATACATGGGAGGAAGAGGGAGAGAACGAAATGGAGGAAGAGAGCGAAGATAAAGAAGAGGAGAAAGAGAAAGAGAAGAATGAAAAAAGGAGGAGGAAAAAGGAGGAAAAACGGAAGAAAAAAACAAAAAACAAATCAAGATAATGAAAAAGCATTACAAAAACAACACATTTGGCAACATTACAATAAGAAGCAAGGTAGAAACACTAAATAAAACACAACTGGCAACACAGCTAATGAGTAGCCAGCGTTGTGTATTGCTCCGCCCAGTGTTGCCTGTGTGTGTTGCGTGTGTGCGTGCGTGCGTGTGAGTGTTGAGGTGTAAGTGTATTGTCTTGTGTTACTTAATTAGTGTGTTTCTGTTGTAATGTGAGTATCTAATTGTTTTTTTTTTTTTGTTTTTTTATTTCCTATTATTTACTGTTTATTTGTCTATTTATTTACGTGTTTGTTTGTTTGTTTACGTGTCTATTTCTTGTTTTTTTTTATTTTTGACGTCTCAAGGCTGAATAATAAAGAATAATGATAAAGAATAATGATTAAACGTTGATGATGATGCTGTAATGATAATGACAATGAATGCTGTAATAATAATGACAGTGATAATAACAATAATAAAAAAGGAGGAAAAGAAGAAGA
>NC_087189.1:14779881-14782381 GCF_035594125.1 Scylla paramamosain | reverse complement strand
CCTCACTCACTCCCCTTCACCCATTCCCATCACCCCTTTCCCTCAGACCACCCCATCCCCTTACCCCTATCATCTCCCTCCCTCCCCTCCATCTGGGCATTCCGGCAGGGGTTCCAGTCAAACAAAAGAAATCGTGAGACAAAAGAATTTAATTTAACTCCTTTAAACAATAGACCTCACCTTGAGATTCTGATGAAGAAAAAGAGTGAAGTATAAATTGCAAATGTGGAGGAGAGAAGAGGTCGCCATCGTGGGGGGTGGGGGGTGAGGGAAAGTGTATTGCAAAATGTGGGAGTGGAAAATGAAAAAAATATGTGTGTGTGTGTGTGTGTGTGTGTGTGTGTGTGTGTGTGTGTGTGTGTGTGTGTGTGTGTGTGTGTGTGTGTGTGTGTGTGTGTGTGTGTGTGTGTGTAAATCGTAATGGTATTTATTTATTTTTTTAATGTGCTTCTTATTTCGTGTTTTTTTTTTTTTTTTTAATAAATGTATATTGTTATTTGGGCCAAAAATAATGTGTTACGTATTTATGTTATGTTATGGTCAATAAAACTGTCTGTGTGTGTGTGTGTGTGTGTGTGTGTGTGTGTGTGTGTGTGTGTGTGTGTGTGTGTGTGTGTGTGTGTGTGTGTGTGTGTGTGTGTGTGTGTGTGTGTTTATGGCTGAGAAATATTAAGAATGGAAAAAAAAGGAAAATATGTGGATTGTTATAAAGACTAAAAAATAGCAAGAAAAATATAATAAAAGTGATTGAACATATTGTAAATGGGGGGAAAAAGGAAAGGAGGAAAAATATTAGGATTGTAATCAAAAGGATTGTAAAAATATAGGGAGGAAAAAAGTGATAAATATGATTGAAAAATACTGTAAATTGAGAAAGGAGGAAAAACAAGAGTATTGTAATGTTTTGGTTATTGTATTAAAATTGTAATGTACTAAAAAAAGTGACAAGAGGAAAAAAAAATAGAAATGTGATTAAAAAAAATATTGTGAATGGGGAATGATGAAAAAAACGATAATTGTGATGGAAAAAAAAAGAGTAAATGGAAAAAAAGAAAAATGAGGATTGTGATGGGAATGATTGTAAAAGATAGTGAGGGGAAAAAAAGGAAAAAAAAAAAAATTTGTCTTAAAAAATACTGTAAATAGCAAGAATTAAACAAAGAAACGAAGAGAATTGTGATGAAAAATATTGTAAATGGGAAAAGGGGAAAAAAATAGATAAAAGTGTATGAAGAGTATTGTAAATGATAGGAAGGACAATAAAAGGAAAGTATTGCAAAATATAAGATTGTAAATGACAGAAAATATTGTAAAAAAAAAAAAACGTTAAGAAAAAAAAGATGAGAAATGTGATGGGGGAAAAAAATACTGCAAATCTATACACAGCAATGTTGCAAATGTGGAGAGAGGAAATTACCGCTAATGTGAAGGGAAAAAAATAGTGCTAAAGTGAGACGGGGAAAAAAAAATCGAAAATGTGAGAGAAAAAAATGGAAATGTGAGAAGGAAAAAAATATCACAAATGAGAGAAAAAAAATTGAAACACGAGAGCAGAAACAAACAAGAAAAAAATTAAATAAATATGAATAAAAATATACGAGAAAAACAAAAAAAAAGAATAACAAATACGGGAAAACAATAAAACAAGCAAAATAAACAAAGACAAATATATATATATATATATATATATATATATATATATATATATATATATATATATATATATATATATATATATATATATATATATATAAACATGCAAATAAAAACAATGAACTAAAAGCAAGAATGAATAAGCATATAAATAAAAAAAATACAAATAAAATACCCCCCTCCCCTCCCCCCACACTTGGCAGGCTTTCAGAGCAGTGGACAAAGAGAGAGAGAGAGAGAGAGAGAGAGAGAGAGAGAGAGAGAGAGAGAGAGAGAGAGAGAGAGAGAGAGAGAGAGAGAGAGAGAGAATATTTATGGATGTGAATAGGAATATATTAAAAAAAGATGAAAACCCTGACCTCTCTCTCTCTCTCTCTCTCTCTCTCTCTCTCTCTCTCTCTCTCTCTCTCTCTCTCTCCAGAAATATCACTCAATTACAACTATTTTCTATTTTTCTTTTCAAACTTTGGAATTCCTTGTATTTTTCGAGGCGTAGCTCGAATACCTAAGTCTCCCTTTGTTGTGTGCGTGGCTGTCCCGTTTTCTTTGACTATTTAATGTTACTATTGAGTGGAGTGCTGCCTGACTCACCGACTGACTATTGGAGACTTGAATAGTAAAAGAACCGATAGTCAGAGTGAGAGAGAGAGAGAGAGAGAGAGAGAGAGAGAGAGAGAGAGAGAGAGAGAGAGAGAGAGAGAGTGTGTGTGTTATATTGTTACATAATTTATTAATCTATTTTCTTGTTTTTATTATAATTTATTGTCTTTCTGTCTTGAAATAACTATGTGTGGTTTGTTCATGTATTTTTAAACTGCCAATCTCTCTCTCTCTCTCTCTCTCTCTC
>NC_087189.1:14769881-14772381 GCF_035594125.1 Scylla paramamosain | reverse complement strand
AAAATGAATAATGGATAAGTCCAATAACAGCGACAAGGTGACGAGAGAGAGAGAGAGAGAGAGAGAGAGAGAGAGAGAGAGAGAGAGAGAGAGAGAGAGAGAGAGAGAGAGTCGAAGGGGAGAAAAGAATATCTGACAATTTACCTCTACATAAATCACCTCTCTCTCTCTCTCTCTCTCTCTCTCTCTCTCTCTCTCTCTCTCTCTCTCTCGCTTTCTCTCTCTCTCTCTACGCGTTTAACTTCAAGTCTCAACAAACTTTTAACGACGGAGCAAAGTTTCCATCTTATGCCTCCTTCCGTCCACCAATTAGGACGTCTTGTCTGGCGGCGCGCGGGAGCCTCCACCAATCACCTTCAAGCTTGCATTTCATCGGGCATCTACCAGCCAATCAACGCTCAGCTCTCAAATTACATGGTCCAGTGTTAGCCAATCAGGTGTTAGTGTTATCAATATCGTGCTGGGAGGAAGATGAGAGAGAGAGAGAGAGAGAGAGAGAGAGAGAGAGAGAGAGAGAGAGAGAGAGAGAGAGAGAGAGAGAGACTCACTCATTCACTCACTCGAAAAAAAAATATAAACAAACATTACCAAACACACACACACACACACACACACACACACACACACACACACACACACACACACACACACACACTCATTACAGGAGATTGGAAGGCTGTGATTGGCTGAGAATATTCAAGGTGGGACAATTACCTGCCAAAGGGGATTAGGACCCCCACCCCCCTTTTACCTGAGAGGGGGTAGAGGGAAATGGAAGAGAGAGGGAGAGGGAGAGGGAAAAGGTGATGGAAAGAGGAAGGGTGAGGGAGAAGGGAAAATAAATGGGGGAAATGGAAAAAAAAGAAGGAAAGGGTGAGTGAAAGAAAGAGAGAAGGAACAGAGAGAGAGAGAAAGAGAGAGGGAAAATGAAGAGGAAAAGAAGAATAATCTATGATAAGAGGAATGCTTAGAAGGAATTGAGGAAAGAAAAGGCAAAGAAAGAAGGAAGTAAGAGAGAAAGGGAAAGGAAGGGGTAGATGGAAAGAGGGAGAGAGAGAAAGGGAGAACGAAGAATAATCAGCGATGAGAGGAGAGATCAGAAAGATTAAAGAAAGGAGGAATTGAAAAGGAAAGAAGGAATAAGGAAAAAAAGAAAAACAGAATTGATAAAGGGGGGACGAAGAAAGGGAATAAAGAGGGAGGGAGGGAAAGGCAAGATTAGAAGGATCAGGGAGAGAAAGGAAAGGAAGAGGAAAAATGAAAGAATAAATAGAGGAACGGAGAAAGGAAGGATTAAGATGTTTAAAGAAGAAAGGAAGATTGAGAGAGAGAGAGAGAGAGAGAGAGAGAGAGAGAGAGAGAGAGAGAGAGAGAGAGAGAGAGAGAGAGAGAGAGAGAGAGAGAGAGAAGGTGAAAAGGCAGTCACAGGAAGAGGAGGAGGAGGAGGAAAAGAGGGAGGAAGAGGAAGAGTAGGAGGAGGAGGAGGAGGAAGAGGGCACAGGTGAGAGAAGACAGGTAAGGCAAGGGTTAACGAGAGGTAATTAGCAATGTGGCTTAATAGACGGGACTGCTCACCTGTCCGTGCCCGGGTGAGAAGAAGAGGAGGAGGAGGAGGAGGAGGAGGAGGAGGAGGAGGAGGAGGAGGAGGAGGAGTACAAAGGAATACAAAGGAAGTCCAAATAGAAATATATATTGAGATAAACTACTACTACTACTACTACTACTACTACTACCACCACCGCAACTACTACTACTACTATTACTACTGCTACTACCACCACCACCGCAACAACTACAGCAACTACTACTACTACTACTACTACTACTACGACTTTCACTACTTTCACTACGGAAGAGGAAGAGGAGGAGGAAGAATAGAGTACAAAACAACAAGAGAATAAAAAAGAAAGAGAAAAAGAGGGGAAGACGAAAAGAAAATAAGGAATAAAAGAAAAAATGAGATAAAAAAGAGATAGAACAGCAGAAAAGAGAATGAGAGGATAAAAAAAAACAGTGAAGAGAGGGAGGGAGAGAAAAGGAGAAAAGAATGGAGGAAAATTAGGCCAAACAAAGAAATAGGACAGAAAAGGAGGAGGAAGAGTAATGAGGTATTAGCATAAAGAGAGGAAGGATAAGAGAAGAAGAGGAGGAGGAGGAGGAGGAGGAGCAGGAGGAGAAAAAGGATTTAAAGAAGGGATACAATGAGAGAGAGAGAGAGAGAGAGAGAGAGAGAGAGAGAGAGAGAGAGAGAGAGAGAGAGAGAGAGAGAGAGAGAGAGAGAGAGAGAGAGAGAGAGAGAGAGAGGGTATAAACCAAAAATAAAGAAAATAAAGAAAACAAGGAGAAAACCAAAAGGAAGAAGAGAAATGAATAAGACAGGAGAGAGAGAGAGAGAGAGAGAGAGAGAGAGAGAGAGAGAGAGAGAGAGAGAGAGAGAGAGAGAGAGAATAGCAACATGGCGTCCGCGCACCGCTAAACAAAGCAACATACAAACGCACAA
>NC_087189.1:14744881-14754881 GCF_035594125.1 Scylla paramamosain | reverse complement strand
AGGTGGTGACGTCACATTTTCTCCGTGAACCGCTCGTCTGCCATTACTTGTTTCACCTCACGTGTAAATTATTTGTACTTAACTATGAAATGTTTGTCTTTTTTAGGTAGAAATTAGCTTAGGAAAGATTATAATTGTGTATGTATGCATGTGTGATGGGGATATGGGTGTACGCGGCCCACTGGGACAAGGAAGAATGGGATGATGGCAATTACTGATGATAGTAAAAAAAAAAAAAAAAAAAGTTACGATTTTTACAAGTGTGTGAGGGAAAATTAGGAGTATTAAGAGGTACTGTAAGGCTGGAGAGGGATAATGTAAGAGAATGTAAGAATATTTAGGACATTATAAGGGTCTTAACGTTAATTTACGAGTGTGCAGAGGTATCATGACGGTCTAGTTAGGCTTGTTTTAAAAGTACGAGGCTGTAAGGGATACTACTAGGCTACGTAAGGATATTTAAGGGTGTTATAAGAAAATATGGGTATTGTAAGGGTTTCATGTTGATTTACGAAAGTGTTGCGTTGTTTTAAGGATACTGAAATTAATTAAGGTCCCTTAGGAGTACCGTAAGGGTAGTAACGATAATAATAAGGGGAAAGTAAGGGAAACTAGGGATAATCTAAAGAATGTATGAGTATTTTAATTTTTTTTTCTGTTGGTTTACGAGTTTGTGAAGGTGTTTTAAGGGTGGTGAAATTAATTAGGATCGTTTATGAGTGATAAGAGAGGATAATAAGTGAACGTAAGGGAAATTAGAGATAATATAAACAAATGTATGAGTATTTTAAAGGGTTTCCTGTTGATTTACGAGTGTGTGAAGGTGTTTTAAGGGTGTTGAAGTTAATTAGGATCGTTTATGAGTGATAAAAGATGATAATAAGTGAACGTAAGGGAAATTAGGGATAATATAAACAAACATGAGTATTTTAAAGGGTTTCCTGTTGATTTACGAGTTTGTGAAGGTGTTTTAAGGGTGGTGAAGCTAATTAGAGTCATTGTAAAGGGATATTGTAACGGTGGTGGCAAATATTTCAAAACAACTGCTCTCTATTCATAAGGCGAGGTGATTTCAAAGGCTTTCTCTCACCCCACATAATAATGATGTTTTTTAATAATATTCATGCAAATTGTTTTCCGCCTTATTAAAATGGATGCTGATTAAGCCGTATGGTTAGGCCTACACACACACACACACACACACACACACACACACACACACACACACAGAGAGAGAGAGAGAGAGAGAGAGAGAGAGAGAGAGAGAGAGAGAGAGAGAGAGAGAGAGAGAGATTGTTGGCAAAGGAATGAGAAACAATAATCTGCGTTTTGTTTATTTTTTTATCTTTATTCTCTCTCTCTCTCTCTCTCTCTCTCTCTCTCTCTCTCTCTCTCTCTCTCTCTCTCTCTCTCTCTCGTGCTTATTATTCATTTTCTCCCTCACTTCTTCCTCAGTTCCTTGCCTCATTCACCTTCTCCCCTTTTCTTATCTTATCTCTGCTCTTCTTATCAGCATTTTCCCCTCTTCCTCATTCCCTCCCCCTCCCCCACTCTCCCTCCCTCCCTCTCCCACTCTCCCTCCCTCCCTCCCTCCCTCCCGTGACCTCTGTTCCTGTTATCATTGTGTGTGAGAGAGAGAGAGAGAGAGAGAGAGAGAGAGAGAGAGAGAGAGAGAGAGCCAGGTAGTCAGTCAGTCAAAGAATTATTATTTGAACGTGAAAAAATCAAACTACAGAGAGAGAGAGAGAGAGAGAGAGAGAGAGAGAGAGAGAGAGAGAGAGAGAGAGAGATAATCGGCCTGTACGGAAGAGAGCGAAGCAATAATCGTGTTAGTGAGTATCGTTCTCTCTCTCTCTCTCTCTCTCTCTCTCTCTCTCTCTCTCTCTCTCTCTCTCTCTCTCTCTGCTCTGATTTTTCCTCGTTCAGAGTTTCTATGGCCTGACTCTCTCTCTCTCTCTCTCTCTCTCTCTCTCTCTCTCTCTCTCTCTCTCTCTCTCTCTCTCTCTCTCTCTCTCTCTCTCTCTCTCTCTCTCGAATTTGGTACTCTAACTCTTCCTACTCTTCCTCCTTTCTCTAAGTGTCTTTAGGATTCCTCCCGCGTTCTCCTCCTCCTCCTCCTCCTCCTCCTCCTCCTCCTCCTCCTCCTCCTCCTCCTCCTCCTCCTCCTCCTCTTCCTCTTCCAAATTTAATACTGTTCCTCTCTTTAATTCCGATCTTCTCGTAATCGGTATTTGAGAGAACTTTATTGTTTCCTCCTCCTCCTCCTCCTCCTCCTCCTCCTCCTCCTCCTCCTCCTCCTCCTCTTCCTCCTTCTCCTCCTCCTCCTTTCCCCATTCTCATTCCTCCACCTCCTCTTCCTTCTTGAATACCAGCATTACAACCACTTCCTCCTCTTCCTCCTCCTCCTCCTCCTCCTCCTCCTCCTCCTCCTCCTCCTCCTCCTCCTCCTCCTCCTCCTTTGTCCTTATCCAATTGACCATAAAGTGGAGAAATAAACACATTAATGGCTAAACAAACAAACAAACAGACAAACACTCGGAATATATGTGTTTGTGTTATCGGTTCAATAAACAAACCAACAAACAAACAAACAAACACGGGGAATGATAAAGTGATATGATAAATAAATAAATAAATAGATAAATAAATAATCGGGTGAGTTGTTTGGGTTAATTAAATCTTAATGATAAAAGTAAATATGCAAATTAGCTTAATTATTATGGTTAAATTATAGGAGAGAGAGAGAGAGAGAGAGAGAGAGAGAGAGAGAGAGAGAGAGAGAGAGAGAGAGAGAGAGATAGGCAGTAATTAAATAGGAACAAAAGAAGGAAATAGAAAAAAATAAATCAAAATCCGGGAACAAAAGTAAAAAAGAATAAATGAAAGTAAAAATAAAGGAAAATAAATGACGTAAGTAAAATAATGAAGGAATAATGGAAATAGGAGAAAATTAAAAAGAAAATAAAGGAAAAAAAGCGGGAAATAAAGGAGGAAAGAAGAAGAAAACGTACATGAATAAGGAAAAAAATCAGAATACGATAAGTACAAAATAAATAAACAGGAAAAAGGGAGAAAATAAGAGGAAAAGAAAAAAACACGTAAATAAGGAAAAAAAGAATACTATATCAAAATAAAAAAATAAAAACAAACGAGGAAAAAAACAAGAATAAAAAAAAGAAAAAAATAAATAAAAAAAATAGAGGTGAGAAGTGGGGTTCGAACCCTCGCGCCTCCTGGTTAGTGGGTGCGAGGCGAGCAACGATTGGTGGAATGGGAAGGTGGTCGGTTATTGGACGGCTCAAGACCACAATGGCTGTTCCACTTAAGCTGGCGGAGAGACCAGTGCTGACCCGCTGAGATTTGGGAGAGAGAGAGAGAGAGAGAGAGAGAGAGAGAGAGAGAGAGAGAGAGAGAGAGAGAGAGGTGGGAGGGGGTTAGAGAAGACGTTTGTGCAGGAAGGAAGGAGAGACAGGAGGAAGGGAGATGTTTGTGAAGGAGGAGGAGAAGGAGGAGGAGGAGGAGGAGGAGGAGGGAAGGGAGGAATGGAGGCAGAAGGGTGTTTGAGGAGGGAGGAAAACAGGGAGACAATGGCTGTGAGAGAGAGAGAGAGAGAGAGAGAGAGAGAGAGAGAGAGAGAGAGAGAGAGAGAGAGAGAGAGAGAGAGAGAGGAAATGAAACAGAAAAAAAAAAGATGCAAATGGAAAGAGGAAAATTATTAGGAGAGAGAGAGAGAGAGAGAGAGAGAGAGAGAGAGAGAGAGAGAGAGAGAGAGAGAGAGAGAGAGAGAGAGAGAGAAAGCAAGGGGAAGACAGAGCCAGCCCACAAATTCGGGTCCGGAACAGTATTGGTGCGGAATCCGAAACAGTCCGGATTCGGTTACACTAAGTCGCCGAATAATCACGCCACCGTTCGAATCCTCCTATTTCTCCATTAAGAGGAAGAGGAGGAGGAGGAAGAAGAGGAGGAGGAGGAGGAGGAGGAGGAAGAGGAGGAGGAGGAGGAGGAGGAAGAGGGGGAGGAGGCCTGTTTGAGTCTTCGGTTACGGTTTGCAAATACAATCCGAATCCACAAACAAATAGACAAAATAAATGGTATCCGGACTGGAGGAGGGGAGCGTATGTGGTTGGGGAGGAAAGGGGGTGTTGATAATGTTGAGGGGGGCAGTTAGTGGAAAAATTGTGGTTGGGGGGAGGGGGGAGCGTTGGTAAAGTTAATGGGGGTTGGGGAGAAGGTGAGGGCGTTAGAGATACGAGGGAGGGGAGAGAAGAGATGGGAGAGGCAAGTGTGTAGGGGAGATGAAAGGGAAATAAGGAAATGGTTGAGAATAAACAGCAGAAATGGGATAATACAAGGATTTATATTGTATGGAGTTAGAAGAGGAGGAGGAGGAGGAGGAGGAGGTGGAAGAGAAGAGAAGGAGAAGCGATGATGAAAGGGAAATAGAAAGATGAGAATAGGAAAAGATGATAAAACAACAAAGGAGATGAAAAGAATATAATGTAGGAGGAAGAGGAGGAGGAAGAGAATAAAGGAAGATGAAACGGAATTAGGAGATGAAAAGAGAAGAAGGAAGATGATAGAAATAAAGGAGAATTTTGATGTGTAGAGATGAAGAAAGAAGAGGAAGAGAAGGAAGAAAATGAGGAGAGAGACAAAGATGAGGAGATGAAGAGAAAAAAAAAGATAAAGTAATATAATAGAAGAATGTTGATGATTTAGAAAGAAAAAAAAGAAGAAAAGAGGGAGAAGGAGGAGGAAGAGAAGGAAGAAAATGAGAAGGAAAGACAAAGATGAAGAGATGAGAAAAAAATGATAAAGTAATATAGAAGAATTTTGATGATTTAGAAAAAGAAAGAAAAGAAAGAGGAGAAAAGAGGGAGAAAGAAGAGGAAGAGAAGGAAGAAAATGAGAAGGAAGACAAAGATGAGGAGATGAGCTAGAGAAAAAAATAAAGTAACAGAAGAATTTTGATAATTTAGAAAAAAAATAAATAAATGAGAAAAGAGGGAGGAGGAGGAGGAAGAGAAGCAAGAAGAATTTAGAAAAAAAGAAATAAATGAGAAAAGAGGGAGGAGGAGGAGGAAGAGAAGAAAGAAGAGAAGTAGAAAGAGAAATAACAAATAAATCATTAAAAAAAATAAATCGCTCAGAAAGATTGTTTAATCTCAACACGTCACAAACACGCACCATTTTGATCATCTGTTTACAATGACGCAACACACAACACGGCCTGTCATTGGACCGTTGCTGGTGACGTCATAAGACAAGGCGGGTTCTCATTGGCTAAATTCCAGTATTCTGATTGACGTCACTGCACAGGAAGCATCCTATTGGCTCTTATCCAGAATTTTGAGGCAGAGGTCTGGGTGGGTGATGAGAATGCACACTAGATAGATAGATAGATAGATAAATGGATGGATGGATAGATAGATAGATGAATAGATAGATAAATTGATAGGATAAGAGGCAAATAAAAGGGATAAATAGATAAAGATTAGATAGATAAATAGGTGGATTAAGTAGATAGATTAAATAGGTAGACAGATAGATAGATATATTGGTAGATAGATATGTAAGTGAACAGACAAATACAAGATAGATAAATAAAAATAGATTAGTAGATAAATAGATAAACAGGAAGATAAGAAGGTAAAAGAGAGAGAGAGAGAGAGAGAGAGAGAGAGAGAGAGAGAGAGAGAGAGAGAGAGAGAGAGAGAGAGAGAGGTAAATAGAGATAGATCAATGTGTGTGTGTGTGCGTGTCTGTCTGTCTGTCTGTCTGTCTGTCTGTCTGTCGATTCGTGCGTGACTTCCTATTCAGTCAATCCTTCTTTGAGTCATTAACAAAAGTAGAAAAAAAAACAAATAAATAAATAGATAAAATAATTGAACGAAATAAAAACACATTTCACTGAGTTTAGTTAAAAAAGAAAACGTGGTATTTTTTCCCGTTTTTTTTTCGTTTTTCATTTTTTTTCGTCTTTTTTTTTTCGTTTGGCTTAATTCTGCAATAATGACTAAAAGGAAAGGGAACTTGGATTTTGCTTAAATGTGTGAGATTAGTGAAGGAAAAAGTGTTCCAGGAGTTTTATTTCTCTCTCTCTCTCTCTCTCTCTCTCTCTCTCTCTCTCTCTCTCTCTCTCTCTCTCTCTCTCTCTCTCTCTCTCTCTCTCTCTCTCTCTCTCTCTCTCTCTCTCTCTCTCTCTCTCTCTCTCTCTCTCTCTCTCTCTCTCACGCACACGCCCTGCAAAAGTTAGAATTTCAACAACTATGAAATTTAGAGAGGGAAAAAGTTATTATAATTCTCTCTCTCTCTCTCTCTCTCTCTCTCTCTCTCTCTCTCTCTCTCTCTCTCTCTCTCTCTCTCTCTCTCTCTCTCTCTCTCTCTCTCCCGTCCTTTTCACGCTTTGTTTATCATGTTTTTCTGTGTTTTATTTGGGTTAAAACTCTCTCTCTCTCTCTCTCTCTCTCTCTCTCTCTCTCTCTCTCTCTCTCTCTCTCTCTCTCTCTCTCTCTCTCTCTCTCGTCTTTTTTACGTTTTTTTATCATGTTTTTTTGTGGTTAAAACTCTCTCTCTCTCTCTCTCTCTCTCTCTCTCTCTCTCTCTCTCTCTCTCTCTCTCTCTCTCTCTCTCTCTCTCTCTCTCTCTCTCAGCGTGGGAATGTGATAATCAGTTACCTGCGCGTTGAACCAAAAGTGCTCACCTTTAAAGTCTTGTTAATCAATTGTTGGCTTTATAAATAATTACTAACTCTAAAAGAACTCAATAGACAAGTGTATCTTCTTTTTCTTTTTTCTTTTTTCTCTTTGTTTTATATTTTTACTGTTTTTTATAGTTATTTTTCTTCTATTTTTTTTTGGTGTGTTTGTTTTTTTCTTTTCGTTCGTATTGTCATATTTTTTTTATTTGTTTTTTATTTGATGGTTGTTTTTCTCCTTACTGTTTTTATTTTCTTTCTTTTTCGTGTTGTTTTATCGCATTAATTTGTTTCTCTTTTTATTTTATGTTTATTTTTTTTTTTGTTTATTTTATTTAGAGTTTACTTGACCTTTTTCTTTCTTCCTACTGCTATTCTTTTTTTTTTCGACTTTTATTTTATCTATTTTTTTTTTCGGTTTTTGTGTACAAGTTTTTTTTTTTACCTTCATTTTCTGTTTTGTTTCAAGTCAGTGTGTCTACCCATCTTTCTTTTTTTCCTTCTGTTTCCTCCTTTTCCCTTATTTTTTTTTTCGTAATTTGACTTTCCCCATTTTTCGTTGCTTTATTTATTTTTTCTGTGTTTCCATTTTCGCATTTTTTATTTATTTTTTTGGCCATGTACTTTCCTTCCTCAGTTTATTCAACCTTCTCTCTTATATCGCATTATTTTTCCACTCTTTCCATCTCAGTTTTCCCTCCCTCCCCTCTTCCTCTCTCTTCCGTTTCCTCCCTCTATTTTTTCCCCTCACGTTTCCGTCTCTTTCCTCGTCTCTTTTAGCTCTTGTTTTCTCCTTTCTTTTTTTCCCATTTCTTCTCTTGTTTCCATTTTTTTCCTCAGACTTGTATAATTATGCATTTCTTTTTAAATGGTTTACTTCCTCTTCCTTGTCCTCCTCCTCCTCCTCCTCCTCCTCCTCCTCCTCCTCCTCCTCCTCCTCCTCCTCCTCCTCCTCCTCCTGACAGAACATTAATTAAGTTGTGTGGCATTTTAATAATTTTTTCCTCACCATTTTTTTTTTTTTGACTTAAAATCCAATCGCTGTTATTTTTCATTGCGGTTCGTTTGTCAGTCTGTTTGATTCCGTTTTATTATTTTTTTTATTGATTTATTTTTTATTTACTTTTTTTTTTTGGGGGGGTGAGGGTGGGGGGTTGGGGGAGGAGGAGGAGGGGGGTCTGTGAAGGGAAAAATCATTTGGTATTCATGTCTTCCTCTTTTTTTTTTTTTTTTTCCTTTGTTGTTCATTGTTATTCGTGGAACGTTTTATGCTGGTTTAGTGACGCTTTGGTTGTTGTTGTTGTTGTTGTTGTTGTTGTTGTTGTTGTTGTTGTTGTTGTTGTTACTACTACTACTACTACTACTACTACTACTACTACTACTACTACTACTACTACTACTACTACTACTACTACTGCTACTGCTACTACTATTACTACTACTATATTATTATTATTAGTAGTAGTAGTAGTATTAGTAGTAGTAGCAGTAGTAGTAGTAGCAGTAGTAGTAGTAGCAGTAGTAGTAGTAGCAGTTGTATTAATAGTAGTAGTAGTAGTAGTAGTAATTGGACACACAAAATAAGCAACAGCAGTGATGAAAAAAAGAACATACAAATCAACAACATCAACAACAACAACAACAACAACAACAACAACAACAACAACAACAACAACAACAACAACAACAAAACCTATAATAATGACAAATGCATTTCTCTTTCTCTATGACAGTTTAAAAAGTTCAAAAGGTAATGTACATAAATCTCTCTCTCTCTCTCTCTCTCTCTCTCTCTCTCTCTCTCTCTCTCTCTCTCTCTCTCTCTCTCTCTCTCTCTCTCTCTCTCTCTCTCTCTCTCTCCCATCAGGAATTAAATAACAGTAATATAATGTGTTTACTGATGGAATAATGAATGTATAATGTTTATTCCCTTCATTATTAATGTATTGAAAATGATAGCATATTTATTAGGATTATTTTTTACATGGCTGTGTTTGTCTAGTTCATATATTTTTTTAATTTTATTTATTTTATTTTTGTGTATTGAATTGTTTGATGTTTTGATTTGCACTCTTGATTTGCTTAGTTTTCATTTAATTTGGTTTGATTTGTGTTGTGTAGTAATATTTGTTGTGTGTGTGTGTGTGTGTGTGTGTGTGTGTGTGTGTGTGTGTGTGTGTGTGTGTGTGTGTTTGTTTGTTTTGCTTCTACTATGCTCACATTTATTTTTGTTTCCTTAAATTCTATTCATATTCTGTGTATTTTTCAACATTTTCATGCACGTTTTGGGAATTTACTTTTTACAGTGTGTGTGTGTGTGTGTGTGTGTGTGTGTGTGTGTGTGTGTGTGTGTGTGTGTGTGTGTGTGTGTGTGTGTGTGTGTGTGTGTGTGTGTGTGTGTGTGTGTTTGTGTGTATTTTTAGCAAGTGCTTTCGCCGTTTGTTTAAATTCCACTTTATATGAACTCTCTCTCTCTCTCTCTCTCTCTCTCTCTCTCTCTCTCTCTCTCTCTCTCTCTCTCTCTCTCTCTCTCTCTCTCTCTCTCTCTCTCTCTCTCTCTCTCTCTCTCTCTCATGACATCTATTCTTCCATTTTACTGCCTTACATTTATTTATTCCCATTTTTACTTTGGAATTGAATGCACCAGAGAGAGAGAGAGAGAGAGAGAGAGAGAGAGAGAGAGAGAGAGAGAGAGAGAGAGAGAGAGAGAATCATTTGTTCATTGGTCTCTGTGTTTGACTTTTTTACTTTGCAACAGCTCATATTTAATCGCCAGGCTTAAGGGAAACAGTACGTGTGGGATCATGCCATTTGTGTGTGTGTGTGTGTGTGTGTGTGTGTGTGTGTGTGTTGTGATTTGTATGGATTGGTGGTGTTGGTGGTGGTGGTGGTGTTTATTTTTTTATTTGTTTTCTTTTTTACTTTTAATTTTAGTCTTTTATTTTATTTGTCGTTTTCTTTTTCCTATTTTTTTCTTTTTTTTTTTGTTTTATTCTGCAGCTTTTTCTCCTTTCGTGTCGTATTTTCTTGGTTTTTTCTTGATTTTCTTTTCCTTTAGTTTTTCCTTTTCTCTCTCCATATTTTTACTTTTATTTTCCTCTTTTGTCCTCATTCGTTTATTTTTCCTTGTCTTCTTTATTTTTTTTCCCTCCATTTCTACTCATTTTACTTTTATTCTCTATTTTTCCTTCCTTATTTCTTGTTTCTCTTTATTTTCCATTATTATTCTTTTTTCGTCTGTTTCTTCTTTTTTGTATCTTATTCCCATTTTCTTCACCTTCCCTCGTTACTTCATTTTTCTCT
>NC_087189.1:14734881-14739881 GCF_035594125.1 Scylla paramamosain | reverse complement strand
TTGTCAATCTTCGAAGGAAAAATACATTACTTTTCTGATCAGTTCATTAAAAGTATTGATTCTGTGTGTGTGTGTGTGTGTGTGTGTGTGTGTGTGTGTGTGTGTGTGTGTGTGTGTGTGTGTGTGTGTGAGATCTCTCGAAAAGTTAATGCTGGTCTTTCTTATCTATTCTCTCTCTCTCTCTCTCTCTCTCTCTCTCTCTCTCTCTCTCTCTCTCTCTCTCTCTCTCTCTCTCTCTCTCTCTCTCTAAAAATACATGAATCCTTTACAAGGGAAGGATTTTGCTCTTGCTCAGAGAGAGAGAGAGAGAGAGAGAGAGAGAGAGAGAGAGAGAGAGAGAGAGAGAGAGAGAGAGAGAGAGGAAGAGCAGGAGAAAAGGAGGAAAAGGAGAAAGAAGAGGAGGAGGATAAAGCAAGCAGGTACATGACGTCAAGAGAGAGAGAGAGAGAGAGAGAGAGAGAGAGAGAGAGAGAGAGAGAGAGAGAGAGAGAGAGATCCCTGTTTGTGTTACTCCTTTGTTTCCAGAAGAACATTGACACTCAGGGAAAAAGAAAACGGAAAAAGGAAAACGGAAAAATAGAAAATGTAATACCAGCACAGAAAATTTCATCACACACACACACACACACACACACACACACACACACACACACACACACACACACACACACACACACACACACACACACACACACACACATTTTCTTTCAAGAGTCAAAATGTGAGAAAGAGAAAACAGGAAATCCACAATCAGGAATCTCTCTCTCTCTCTCTCTCTCTCTCTCTCTCTCTCTCTCTCTCTCTCTCTCTCTCTCTCTCTCTCTCTCTCTCTCTCTGGCGGCCCACGCAGATGCGATCTCATCATAAGGAATAAAAGGAAACAAAATGAAAAGAAAGAGGAAAAAAACAGAAAATAGAAGAGTTAAAATTCAAATAAAAAGAAAGTTTAAAAGAAAAGTTTTCACATGCGACCCAGAGAGAGAGAGAGAGAGAGAGAGAGAGAGAGAGAGAGAGAGAGAGAGAGAGAGAGAGAGAGAGAGAGAGAGAGAGGGGCTATTTCTCAATCAGTTTACAGAGGTTGTGAGTTTTGAGATGAGGAGGAGGAGGAGGAGGAGGAGGAGGAGGAGGAAGAAGAAGAAGAAGAAGAAGAAGAAGAAGAAGAAGAAGAAGAAGAAGAAGAAGAAGAAGAAGAGAAGGGAGACTAAAGGTGGAAGAGAAATAGCAAAAAAATAAAGAAGAAACAGAAATAGTGAAAAAAAATGATAAAAATAAGAATGAATTATTGTTAAAAAGTATTGAGAGAGAGAGAGAGAGAGAGAGAGAGAGAGAGAGAGAGAGAGAGAGAGAGAGAGAGAGAGAGAGAGAGAGAGAGCAGTATGAAAGAAAAAGAGAGGAATGAATAACAGGGAACGTAAAAAAAAATAGGAAGAAAATAAAAGATTCTAGAAAAAAAATTGAAAAAGGAGAGAAGAAAAGGAAATTTGTAATAAAGAATGGGAATAGAAGTTAAGATAAAAAGTACAAAACAAAAGAAAATAAATAGACATAGCTTAAGAAAAAAAATAAAGGAAAAAGTAGCAAAATAAGGAGGAAGAAAAAAAAATATACCAAACTAAGAAAAGAAAATGAAAACCGCAACAATGAATAAATGAAGGAAGGAAGGAAGGAACGGAGGAGCGAATGAATAATAAATAATGAAGGAAGGAGAGAAGAGGAAGTGAGAGGGAGGTTAAAGGTGAAAGAGTAGGTCAGAAAAAAATGAAAGAGGATATCAAAAAAAGAAAAAGAAAGCAAGGAAGGAAGAAAGAAAGAAAATATTGACGCTAAAGCAAGTATTGAGAGAGAGAGAGAGAGAGAGAGAGAGAGAGAGAGAGAGAGAGAGAGAGAGAGAGAGAGAGAGATGAACAGGGGGAAGAATGTAAACAAAGATGATAAAGGGAAATAAAAAGAAGGAAAACATCAATGAAAAGCGTAAAAAGAAAAGAAAAAACGAGGAAATGAGAAAGACTTGGAGAAAGAAAGGGAGATTAAAGACGAGGTGCAGAGAGAGAGAGAGAGAGAGAGAGAGAGAGAGAGAGAGAGAGAGAGAGAGAGAGAGAGAGAGAGAGAGAGAGAGAAATATTGGGAGGAAGAGGGATCAGGTAGAGAGGGAAAGAAGAACGAGCGAGGGAGGAGGAGGAGGAGGAGGAGGAGGAGGAGGAGGAGGAGGAGGAAAGTCTGGATTAAAGAAGGAGGAGGAATGGCAAGGATTAAGTGAGGACAGAGAGAGAGAGAGAGAGAGAGAGAGAGAGAGAGAGAGAGAGAGAGAGAGAGAGAGAGAGAGAGAGAGAGAGAGAGCATTACATAAAAACAATTAACATAATTCATATTTAACAACAAAAGAAAAAAGAGAAAAAGACAAGTTGTTAAATTTTTATTCCTTCCTTTCTGTCTCACTTATTTTTCCTCTCCCTTTCTTATTTCCCTTCCTTCATTCCTTCCTTCCTTCCTTCCTCTCCGTCTCTTTGTGTGTGTTTATTTCCCTGCCTCTCAAATGGAAGGAGGAAATAAAGAGGAGGGAAATAGTGAGACGGAAATAACAAATGCTATTCCTTCCTTTGTTGTTCATTGTATTGTTATTTTGTGTGTGTGTGTGTGTGTGTGTGTGTGTGTGTGTGTGTGTGTGTGTGTGTGTGTGTGTGTGTTTGTTTGTTTGTTTGTTTGTTTGTATGGAAATAAATGTAGATGTGGGTGTCTGTCTATCTTCCTTTGGTTAATTTCTCTCTCTCTCTCTCTCTCTCTCTCTCTCTCTCTCTCTCTCTCTCTCTCTCTCTCTCTCTCTCTCTCTCCGGTAGTCGTCGTGGAAACTGGCCGCCATTCATGAATTTACCTTTCCCTCCTTCTCTCCCTCTTTCCTTCCCTCCTTTCCCTCCATCCTTCCCTCCTTCCCTCCTTCGCCCCGCCCTCCCAGACACGACGGCGTCTCTCCACCATAACTCTCCTACTTGACTCTCTCTCTCTCTCTCTCTCTCTCTCTCTCTCTCTCTCTCTCTCTCTCTCTCTCTCTCTCTCTCTCTCTCTCTCTCTCTCTCTCTCTCTCTCTCTCTGATCCTAAGTAATAAAAAGGAAGTAAGTAGGTTAAGTTAGACATTTTTTGTTCTCTTACGTGTGTGTGTGTGTGTGTGTGTGTGTGTGTGTGTGTGTGTGTGTGTGTGTGTGTGTGTGTGTGTGTGTGTTCGTTCTGTTTTTGTATATCATTATCTTTGCTTATTTTCTGCTTCCTTATTTCCTGTTTTTTTTTTCTTTTTCATGTAATCTGTGTCATTTCTCTATTTTTTTTTCCTTTTTCCGTCTTGTCTGTTGTCCGTCTTATTTTTTTTATTCATTTTTCATTCTTCAACTTATCTATTTTTTTTATGTATATATCTTCTCTATAGATTTGGTATTTACTTGTTCATTATTATTATTATTTTTTATTTATTCACTCAGTTTTTTCTTTATTTATACAAAGTTGTACCTCTTTCCCTTTTTCCCCACTCACTTGAATTTCACGCTACGTATTATATTTTTTTCTTCATAATTCCTTGTATATAATCTAATTTTTCTATATATTTTTGTTCCTTTATCTTTATTTTTGCATCTACCAGCACTTTCTACCTCTTGTTTTTCCTTTTTTATCCTTCATTTCTGTCTATTACACCTGTCTTACCTGTCCAAACCTACAATACTCACTCAATCCACTCCCCATCCACTTTCTCCTCCACTCGCCCTCCTCTTCATTTTATCCAGTTCATTTTCACTCTCCTCTTGTCCATCTCTCCATTTCACCTGTCCTTGTAACCTTTCACCTGAACACACCTGAACAGCTCCCACGGCGTTTACCTGTCCTTAATCCTTAAATCTTTAGGCGTGTGTGTGTGTGTGTGTGTGTGTGTGTGTGTGTGTGTGTGTGTGTGTGTGTGTGTGTGTGTGTGTGTGTGTGTGTAAGGCAAGGGCTAATTGCATGTGAACTAAGATGTAGAACCTCTAAACTACGAGAGAGACAGAGAGAGAGAGAGAGAGAGAGAGAGAGAGAGAGAGAGAGAGAGAGAGAGAGAGAGAGAGAGAGAATTTATTATTTGTTTCCTTAAATTTCTATTCATATTTTGTGTATTTTCAACATTTTCATGCAAATCCTCATGCACGGTTTGAGAATTACCCTTTACATTGTGTGTGTGTGTGTGTGTGTGTGTGTGTGTGTGTGTGTGTGTGTGTGTGTGTGTGTGTGTGTGTGTGTGTATGTGAGCATGATGTTCCCCTCTTGCCTGGTCATCTGGGCGCCTGAGGGTGTGTTGTGTATCCCAGTGTAGCCTGCAAATGCTCCTCTCCTGCGCACCTGTCCTGGCGTGTACCTGTGGGGGCCGTTACCTGTCTGGGCGAGGGCAGGTTGCGGCGTAATATCACAGGTAGTGCCGCTGTATTATGTCCTGCCTGCCCGCGTCTTACCTCGGCCGTAATTCAGTTGTGTGAGTCGTGGCCGAGTCGTGTGTGTGCATGTACGTAGCTCGTGTCATGATGCGTGGTATTTGAGTCGTGTTCTCGTTTGTCGTATTTTTAGTCGTATCAATTTCGTCGCATATTACGTGTCAGATTATATAACTCAATCTTATTCCATTCATATCTCAATCACTTCTCGGTTGCATGCGAATCGTATCTATGCACATAAATTATAATTATTTATGATACGTGCACATACCGCCTTTTATATTAAATCGTATTATATTTAGGTCCCATTGTATGTAGCTAAGCCATATCCCAGTCCTGTTTGAGTCATTTTTAGATCGTTTCAAGTGGTGGTGGTGGTGGTGGTGGTGGTGGATGTAAGAGCAACAAAAAGCTGAATATTTTTACGTTTTAATTCAGAGGGAAGCGAAGGGAGGGAAGAACAGGTAAGGAAAATAGCTGGCGTGTGTCACAGGGAAGGGAGGAGAGAAAAGGAGGTAAAGGGAATGTCTTGAAATAAAAAATGGAATATATGTAAT
>NC_087189.1:14717381-14722381 GCF_035594125.1 Scylla paramamosain | reverse complement strand
ACATTGGATTTACCTGCCTGATAACGAGAAATGTCATAGTTTTAGTAAAATCACATGTTTCAATGAAGGATAACAGAGGTGGAATTGCAGTGAATGACTAATTATATAGATTGATTTTACCTTTTACCTCCCTGACAGCGAGAAATGTCATAAGCTTTGATTAATCAGAATCCTCGACTTCAAACTTCTACAAAATCACGTGTTTTGGTCAAAATGGGTAGAATTATTCTCACTGACTAATTAAACAGATTCATTTTACTTACCTTACAACGAGAAATTTTAGACTTTGATGAAAAAAAAAAGAAAAAAAAAACCTCAGCTTTTAAAATCCCGTGGAATGACTTGTGATTTAATGGAAGTGGATGAAGTACAGATAGAATTACAGCGAGTGAGTGATTAAAAAAGCCAGGAAATGAAGCGTTATCGTCAAAATATCACTAACCTTGGCGATATAATCAGACTTATTAAAGTATCCCTAAAATTAATAATATTTTGAGACACCACTTACATCATGACACTTTCCCTCTGGACAGTAATTATACACAGTAACATTACCTTCCTCACAACTAGAAATGCCACGAACTTAAAACAAATCATACTGTGACATCAAAAAATTAAATGAAACCGATACCGGAGTACTGCAAGACTTCATCCTTTGCTGTTTGTTACACCTTTCCTTAATTACCTCGGAAACACCTTTACTTATTCTACATCCACCTCCGATCTTTAAACTGGGTAAGAATTGCAAAATCTGTTCCTTTTTATTCCTTTACTTTCTTGTAGACGCTTATAAGGATTTGATACATTACTTCTGGTACTGTTAATTGCTTCGTATGCACTGAAAGACTTCATATCCATCAATCTCTGCTGGCACGAGGGCACACAGCAGCGGCCGACCATTCACCTTTAACCTGTTATCTCGTACACAAATTCATTAACATCACTCCAGTTGAGACTTAAAACACCAACACTCGCCACTCACCTTTCACCTTTCGTAACATTTCATTGCACCTTTTCTTTCAAGTACAGGTAGACAGGTAAGTGGAACGCCTCGCCTCCACGCACCTGTTGGTTTATATACAAGTCAATTTACATCTGTGAGACCAAAATACCGCACCTCACTTGCTTCTTGTGCTGACGGAGACTCGGCAGCTCTTTGGTTAATTGCTTGCCTCGTGGTGCAAAAAGGTCGCTGGTTCGATCCTACCTCGTGGCAGTTTGAGAGAGAGAGAGAGAGAGAGAGAGAGAGAGAGAGAGAGAGAGAGAGAGATACAAAAATACAAAACCATAAGATACGTTACATAGATTAATCATATGTAGGTGTTAAAGAGAGAGAGAGAGAGAGAGAGAGAGAGAGAGAGAGAGAGAGAGAGAGAGAGAGAGAGAGAGAGAGAGATACAAAAATACAAAACCATAAGATACGTTACATAGATTAATCATACGTAGGTGTTAAAGAGAGAGAGAGAGAGAGAGAGAGAGAGAGAGAGAGAGAGAGAGAGAGAGAGAGAGAGAATCTTCATTAGTCACCCCTCGACAGGTGACAACCCCGCTAATCATAGAAAACGAACTTGCTGTGCGGACCAATCACGAGGCAGGAGTGATTCGTCAGTGCTTCCTATTGGTCAGGAAATCTTCCTCTTCTTCCTCCCCCTCTTCTTCCCCCTCTTCCTCTTCCTCTTACCAAAAACTACTAATTCTACCACAACCACCATCACTACTACTACTACTATTACTACTACTACATCAATTACCTTATCTTTGTAAAAAATTCTCCTCCTCCTCCTCCTCCTCCTCCTCCTCCTCCTCCTCCTCCTCCTCCTCCTCCTCCTCCTTCTCCTTCTCTTCCTACTCTTCCTTTTCCTTCTCCACCTCTTTAATCATCCCAGTTATCGAATTAAAGACGATGATTATAAATTTTGAGAAAAAGAAACTAAAGATTTAGAAAAAAAACATAGGAAGGAGACGAAAATGAAGGAGAGGAAGAAGACAGAGAAAAGAAATAAGAGAGAAAAAATACACTTAAGAAGTAACAGAATTGAGTGACAAAAGGAGATAAAACTGAGCTAATGTAATTGGAGAGAGAGAGAGAGAGAGAGAGAGAGAGAGAGAGAGAGAGAGAGAGAGAGAGAGAGAGAGAGAGAGAGAGAGAGAGATGCAAAAATCTAGACAATATTGTTTCTGTATATTGTGTTTACTTATGCATGTATGTATAGGCTTGTATGGAGGTCGATGAAAAGATAGATAGATAGATAGATAGATAGATAGATAGATAGGTGGAGACAAACAGATAAAATAAGCTGATAAACGGAATAAATACTTGCATAGATAAATGAATAAGTAAATGAAAAGCTGGATAGATAGGTAGATAAACAGGTAGATAAATGGATACACAAGTAGATAAGTACATAGATACAATACTTATATAGTCAATTTACACACACACACACACACACACACACACACACACACACACACACACACACACACACACACACACACACACACACACACACACAGACAGACAGACAGACAGACAGACAGACAGACAGACAGACAGACAGACACGCGGGTAACAGACGAGTAAGGTTGAGTTATACGCCGCCAGGGGGCTAATGAACCACGGCCTGAGGATAATTAGGACTATTGGGTCTCTCTCTCTCTCTCTCTCTCTCTCTCTCTCTCTCTCTCTCTCTCTCTCTCTCTCTCTCTCTCTCTCTCTCTCTCTCTCTCTCTCTCTCTCTCTCTCTCTTTTCGACTCCTCTAATTATGATGAATAGAAGCCGAGAAAAGTATGGAGAGAGAGAGAGAGAGAGAGAGAGAGAGAGAGAGAGAGAGAGAGAGAGAGAGAGAGAGAGAGAGAGAGAGAGAGAGAGAGACGGGTTTTCATAATTAGCATGAACGGATCGATTTGGGAAGGCTGGAACGAATGGAGGGTGTGAAGTGTTCCAATTTGCATCGCTCAGTAAAGGGCAACTCAACCTATTTCTTCTTTATTGGTCATTTTTCAACACACTTTCGTTTTATTTTGAGATGCTTCGTTTTTTTTTCTCTCGTCTTTTATCTTTTTTTTTCCAGGTTTATTTTTGTTGTGGTTCATAAAATATTTTTTCTCTTCCTCTCTCTTTTGTGCATTTTTTTCTTTTTTTTTAGGTTTGTTTATATTAGTGTTTTTTTTTTCATTTTATCTTTCCACGTTTTTTTTTTCATCTTTTTATTTATTTTATTTTCATGGTAATTGTTTTTCGTCATTTATTCTGTCGCTTTTCTTTTAATTTCTTATGCTTGTGATGATTTGTAATATTTTTGGCCACGTAGTATTTTTCCTCGTGGTCTTTCAGTAAGTATTCTCCGTACGCTTTTATAGACAGACATAAGTGCATTATACCCTTGTGTGCACGAAATTATTAGTGCGCATTCAAATACACGAACAGAAATATACAAATAAATACACAATATACAAATAAATCAACCAGTATTCTCAGTCATTCATCCCTTTCTCTGGTAAACTCATGAACTCCGTCTGCTTCTGCATTTCCTCCTTCCTGTGACGTGAACTCTATCAAATACACGAACAGAAAGCACAATATACAAATAAATCAGCCAGTATTCTCAATCAATCATCCCTTTCTCTGGTAAACTCATGAACTTCCTGTCTGCTTCTGTATTTCCTCCTTCCTGTGACGTGAACTCATTGAAATACACGAACAGAAAGCTTAATGTACAAATAAGTCAACCAGTATTCTCAATCATTCTTCCCTTTTTCTGATAACTCAAACTCCCTGCCTTTCTCTGGTAAACTCATGAACTCCCTGTCTGCTTCTGTATTTCCTCCTTCCTGTGACATGAACTCTTTCAAGATGGAGGTTTCAAGACATACTCCAATTTTGAGTGATCGTTTTGACCTTTTTCTAGGGAGTGGCACCTAGTGGGCCTTTTTTCGCTCATTTTGTTGCCCTTGGTCTTACATTAAAAAAAAAAAAAAAAAAAGAGCACGGGATTGTATTTGATGGTGAAGCGTTCTCTTGTCCTTTCCTTAGCGAGCAGCACCTCAGTGGACCTTTTTTTTTCGCTCATTTTGTTGCTCTTGGTCAGCTGTCCTAGTACATGAAAAACGGTGCACGGGATAGACATGGCGTGCAGTACTTATCTTTTTATGCACGAAATATTTGATGGGAAGCGTCCTCTTGGTCTTTCCTTAGCGAGCAGCACCACAGTGAACTTTTTTTTCGCTCATTCTGTTGTCCTTGGTCAGCTCTCCTAGTACATGAAACACGGTGCACGGGATAGACATGGCGTGCAGTACGGAACACTTTATGCACGAAATATTTGATGGGGAGGCGTCCTTTGGCAAGCGTGTAGCGTTTGGTAAGCGACGCATTGCTTGCCTGCATAAAATATTTTGGCGCGCGCTCCCGAACTTTTTTCACGCACGGAAGCGGCGGGGAGCGTGCTGCGAGCGTGTTGTGAGCGTTCCTTTGGGCGTGAAATGCTGCCGCTCGATACTGTGGTGGATGCAGCCCAAAATAAGGCCATTATAGCCCCAAAAATCACCACTGCTGTGTTGATACAAGCTTTGATAAAGGACAGATTGCCTTGTAAATCGATAGATAAAATGCAAGGTATCTATTACCACTACTGCTACTACTGCTCCTGCTACTACTACTACTACTACTACTACTACTACTACTACTACTACTACTACTACTACTACTACTACTACTACTACTACTACTACTCCAAACAAACATCTCGTCGACCATTATACTACTATCATCTCCACAAAACTACTACTACTACTACTACTACTACCACAACAACAACAACAACAACAACAACAACAACAACAACAGTAACAAGAAGAGCGCAGTAATTGGGTCACTTATAACTGTGATTAACGAAGTCATTTCCTCCAATCGCGCCCATTCCTGCCTTGATTGATTGGCCAGTCAGTTTCGGCGATCGGTCAGTAGATGGTGACGCGGAATGCGGTAGTGGTGACG
>NC_087189.1:14694881-14707381 GCF_035594125.1 Scylla paramamosain | reverse complement strand
GAGAGAGAGAGAGAGAGAGAGAGAGAGAGAGAGAGAGAGAGAGGAATACGGTTTATGGTGATGCTCAAGAGATAGGAATAGAAAAATATAAAAGTGTATACCAGAGAGAGAGAGAGAGAGAGAGAGAGAGAGAGAGAGAGAGAGAGAGAGAGAGAGAGAGAGAGAGAGGGTGAAAATTGAAGTGAACGAACAGATGGAAATGGTATAAAGGTGATGAAATGAAATATAAAAGAAAAAGAAGAAAGGTACAGGTGTGAGAATACGAACGTGGAAGGCAAGACACAAAATACAACACGGTCAATAAAACGAAACCAAATAAATAACGAAGGGAAAATAAAAATAAAAGCAGGAAAAATAAAGCAGTCTTCGCATCCCTTACAATAATTTTTCATCTTTTCTTTTTTATTTTTTTAACTAATTTCCTATCATTAAATAGTATCAGGTATTCATATGGTCATTACTCTCTCTCTCTCTCTCTCTCTCTCTCTCTCTCTCTCTCTCTCTCTCTCTCTCTCTCTCTCTCTCTCTCTCTCTCTCTCTCTCTCTCTCTCTCTCTCTCTCTCTCTCTATTAATGAACAACATTTTAATACCTCATTGACATTCAGATAACAATGAAGGTTTAATGTTGCAACTAACTGCGCCCCACAGATCCGATCGCCTTGTTACAATATATGTTCAAGCTGTTAGCACCGCCGTCTTCTTAATTAAGGCAGAGAGAGAGAGAGAGAGAGAGAGAGAGAGAGAGAGAGAGAGAGAGAGAGAGAGAGAGAGAGAGAGAGAGAGAGAGAGGGAGGATTTGTGTGTGTGTGTGTGTGTGTGTGCGCGTCCGCTATAGATCAAAATAGGACTACACAAAAGTCATAGTAATAAAAGGATTACAATACAAAAGATAAAAGAGAATGGCAAAATACAGAATACTTTATTATTCTTGTTCTTTGTGTTGTTTTCTACTACTACTACTACTACTACTACTACTACTACTACTACTACTACTACTACTACTACTACTACTACTACTACTACCACCATCAGCAGCATTATTATTGTTATTGCAGAATCTTCTCACCAATTAATTGTTCCAAGTCTCTTCCTTACACTCCAATTAAGTGCGAATGAAAATGCTAAATGATGTGTGTGTGTGTGTGTGTGTGTGTGTGTGTGTGTGTGTGTGTGTGTGTGTGTGTGTGTGTGTGTGTGTGTGTGTGTGTGTGTGTGTGTAAATTTCACGAATATACGAATGAACTGACAAGATTTGATGTTAATAGTAGTAGTAGTAGTAGTAGTAGTAGTTGCAGTAGTAGTTGTAGTAGTAGTAAAAATTTTTGTTGTACTGGTAATAACGTCAGTAATAGTTGTAGTGACAGTAGTGCTAGAAGTAGTAGCAATAATTGTTGTTGTTGCAATAATAATGATAGTAGTAGTAGTAGTAGTAGTAGTAGTAGTAATATAATGACTAATAATAATAATAATAATAATAATAATAATAATAATAATAATAATAATAATAATAATAATAATGGTAATAATGCTAGGAATGGTGAATCCATCATCACGACTGAATGGAATTGCTCCCGAGAGAGAGAGAGAGAGAGAGAGAGAGAGAGAGAGAGAGAGAGAGAGAGAGAGAGAGAGAGAGAGAGAGAGAGAGAGAATATCCTTCATCATCTCGCCTACTCCTCGCACGTCCTTCCTCCTCCTCCTCCTCCTCCTCCTCCTCCTCCTCCTCCTCCTCCTCCTCCTCCTCCTCCTCCTCCTCCTCCTCCTCCTCCTCCTCCTCCATCTCGTGGCTTTCGAAGTAGTATTGCCTATAAATCCCGCCTCATCTTGGACCCTTAACCTCTCTCCTTCCTCTTTCCTTCCTCCTTTCTCCTTCCTTCGCTCCCTCTCTCTACTCCTTCCCTTCGTCTCTCTTTCTATTTCTTTTTTTCTACGTCTACCCCTTTTTTCCCTCATTCTCTTTACTGTTTCCTCCTTTCTTTCCTCCCTTCCTCCTTCCTTTCCCTCCCTCCCTCTTTGCCTCCTTCATTCCCTCTGTCTCTTCCTACTTCCCTCCCTCCCTCCCTCCCCTTTCCTTCCTCCATTCCTCCATCCCCTCTCTCCATCTCTTTCCTCCTTCCTTGGAATCTCTCTCGTTTTCTCTCCTCATTCCTTGGTGGTATCAATTTTTTTATGAGTCTCTCTCTCTCTCTCTCTCTCTCTCTCTCTCTCTCTCTCTCTCTCTCTCTCTCTCTCTCTCTCTCTCTCTCTCTCTCTCTCTCTCTCTCTCTCACGGGTGTTAAGTGTAATTGGTCTCTTGGCATCAATAAATCATCTTTTTGAGATTAAATTACATTGTGTGTGTGTGTGTGTGTGTGTGTGTGTGTGTGTGTGTGTGTGTGTCTGTGTGTGTGCGTGCGTGCGTGCGTGCGTGTAGTAGTAGTAGTAGTAGTAGTAGTAGTAATATCGTGTGCTACTACTACTACTACTACTACTACTACTACTACTACTACTACTACTACTACTACTACTACTACTACTACTACTACTACTATACACCCACCACCACCACCACCACTACCACCACCACCACCACCATCACCACTGATAAAAATAAAAGTCGAGTAAGTGAAAAGCGGCTCAATGTATCCGTAGACTTTACAAATAATTACAATTTTCACATTATATTTACAACTTCTCCTTTCCTCGTGTTTTCCTTTCGTTATTTCACTCCTTATACATTTAAAGGAAAGAGGGAGAGAGAGAGAGAGAGAGAGAGAGAGAGAGAGAGAGAGAGAGAGAGAGAGAGAGAGAGAGAGAGAGAGAGAGAGAGAGAGAGAGAGAGAGAGAGAGAGAGAGAGAGAGAGAGAGAGAGAGAGAGAGATAGTGAACTGTATCCGCCAACAGTTTAAAACAATAATAAGAACAACAACAAGAATAACAACAATAACAAAATATCATAACTTCTCCTTGTCCCCTCGCGGCCATTTCCTGATTGAGTCTGATTTGTTGTCGTTAGTGGAAAAAGCTGACTTCTGTTATTATTTTTCCTCTTTCTTCTCTCCCTGTGTCTCCCTCTCCCTCTCTCCTTCTCTTGTCTGTCACTGTTCATGGTTCTATATATTTTCATTTTTTGCTGTTTTTTTTTTGTTTTATTATTTCTTTTGCTGTTTTCTTTCTCCTGTTATAATTTTCTTTTCTTCTTTTTCTCTGTTTCCATCTCTCCTCTCTTTCTGTGATCAATTTTAATATATTTATCTTTTATTATTATTATCTTTCATTTTTGTTATTTTTGTTATTTTTGTTATTTATCTTCTATTATTTCTTTCTTCTATTATATTCTTCGTTTCTTCTCTTCCTCTCTTTCCATCTCTCCTTTTCCCTTTCACTGTTCATTTTTTTTTTAATATTGATCTTTTATCTTTTATTTTTAGTTTTATTATTTCTCCTTTTATTTCTCTCTTCTGTCATTATTTTCCCCTTCTCTCCTCCTCTCCCTCTCTCCTTCTTTCTTCTCTCTTTCACCGTTCAGATTTCTTAAATATATTTCTCTTATTATTCCCTCCTTTTTGTTTTCTTATATTACTTATCTCCTATTATTTCTCTCCTGTTATTTTTCCTCTTCCTTTTCTCCCTCTCTCTTTCTCTTTGCCTCTCTCTCGTCTTTCTCTTCAAATTTCTTTTATACATTTGTCTTTTTATTTTTCTTATTACATATATTCAGTTATTTCTTTCCTATTATCATTTTTCCCTCCTCTCCTCTCCTCTCTCTCCCTCTCTGCTCCCTCCTCTTTCACTGTTCATATTTCTTTAATCTGTCTCTCTCCGTTAATCTAGTAATACTTTTCTTCACTTCCTATCTGTGAATTTTTTTTTTTTTTTGTTATATTTCTTTCGTCTCGTCTCCAGCTCGTCTTTACATTAATTTTATTTCACTAGAATTCATTTTAGTTAAGTTTTCTTTAGTTTTCTCTTATTTTCTTTCTATTCTACGTGTATTTTTTAGTGACTTCTTATTGTATCCACTTCTGCCCATTTTCCATATAATTTCCTTCTGTCATCTATGCTTTTTATTGAATTAGCTTACCATTTCCTCTATCCTCTCAGTCTGCATCCCAAAGCAAGGTACGTAGGATTAGTATTCACGTCATGAGCCAGTGCGCAAGTAAATCCTCTTAAATTACGAGAGTCCATTTTTATATACGTTCATATCCTTTTGTGTTGCCTTAAGGCGATTTAAGAAGATATCCTGGATGATAGAAATAGCTTTAGCACCTACTCAAGGAAAAACGAAAGAAAAATAGAGAATAAATATACACTGGGAAATATTTGGGAATGTTTAGGTAATCATAAGATGTAGTGAGGAAAATGAGATGTACAGGTGAACACTTACCCAAAGAAAACGAAACAGAAATATAAAGGAAATATATTTAGAGAATTATACATCTACTGAAGAAAAAATATGTAGAAAATAATAATTGATAAATGGTTCATTAGAGGTATTGAAGAAAAGAGATGTACAGATGAACACTTACTCAAAGAAAACGTAAGAGAAATAGAGAAGGAATACATTTATTGAAGAAAAAAAAATATTTAGGGCTGTTTCACATAGGTTTTTAAAAAAGATTTACTGAAGAAAGATATATAGAAAAGAGCACGGACCAAGGAACAAGAAAGGTAAATAGATAAAAATATATATATAGAAAATTTTTAGTTAGGAATGTTTTAACGGATTCTAAAGCTTACTGAAGAAGAGAAATGTATGATAAAAGAACACGCAACCAAGGAAAACGAAAGATAAATAGAGAAATATATATATTGAAAAAACGATCTAGGAAAGTTTCAAATGACATATAAGATCTACTGAAGGAAAAAAGAGAGATAGAAAAGACCAAGAAACCAAACCATAAGATAAACTGAAGGAAAAGAGATATAGAAAAAAAAAAAGAAACCAAACCAAACCAAACCAGACCAGACCAAAAAAAAAAAAGAAAAGAAAGGAAGAAAGAAATAGAGAACAAATATATATCGGAGACAAATTATTCAGAAATACTTCAAGTTCTCCATTTGACTCACTGAGGAAAGGTAAAAAAAGAGATAAATAAACACAGAAAGACATACAAACAAAAAAAAACTTGATATAAAAGGAATAAGAGAATGAGAAAAAAAGAGAAAAAAAAGCTCCATTTGCATATAACGCCAACGCAATAACACAAAATAAAGAAAAGTGAAAGAAAGAGAGAAATGGAACACAGAAAAAGAGATGTAGAAACGCGAGTTAAATAGACATAAATAGCACTGGTAACTCCCACAGAATGTAAGAGGTGTTGAGAAAATAGTGATAAAAAGAGAAATGTAGCACAATAAAAGAAAAAAATATGAGTCTAAAAGTCACCAGAAACACATTTGCAGGAAAAGAAAGAAAGGAAAAAGGTGACAAAATAGGAAGAGAAAAGATGAACACAGAAAAAGAAGGAAGGAAAGAAAGATCAGAAAAAAAATAATCAAAAACTCGCTAATGGAACCTAAACAGAGAGAGAGAGAGAGAGAGAGAGAGAGAGAGAGAGAGAGAGAGAGAGAGAGAGAGGATAATGGAAGGTAAAAAAAATCAATAAAAGGTAGACATAAATTATATAACATACACAAGTCACAAAAAGAGAAATAGAAAATGAAAATAGGAAAAGAATCAGTAAAAGATAAAAAAAATCATGAAAAAAGACAAGAAATTAAATAAAAGAAAAAAATGAAATAGAAGGAAAAAAGGCACAGAATTAGAGACGAAAGCCGGATAGAGGAAAAATGAAAAAAAAGACAAATCAAAGTGACAAAAAAGTGAAGATATAAAGAAACGTAAAATGAAAATAGAAAAAAAAAAATCTGAAATTAATCTGAAAGCGATCGATAAGAGATGGACAGAGGAATGACAGATGGAGGAAAAATGAAAGGAGAAACGAAAGAAAAAATAACGGGAAAAAAAGGAAAATTAATCGATAAGAAAAGCATCAATTAAACCTTCAAGATACAAAACAGAAATTAACACTCAAGGAATCAAACAGGAAAGAGAGATGAAGAAAAAAATAAATAAAACAAATATATATAAACAAACGTAAACAGCAGAGAAAAAGAAAAAAAAGTACTATGAATAAAAAAAAACCGTTAATAAAACATATACAATAAAAAAAATACAGAATTAGAGAGAAATACAAATTAAGAGGTGCAGAAATGATAGATGGTCTTGTATTGGTTCCTGCATGACCCGCTGCTTGGCATGGCACGAGGAGGCAAGTGTGTGGCGTGACTAGTGTGTTGGCAAGCACATCCACAGCCTGCCCTACCCAGCGTGACTATTCTTCTCCCTCCCACTTGTTCCTCTCCTCCTGCCGACGTGTGGGAAGCATTTTTTTTTTTTTTGTGCTCTTTTTAGCGTTCTAAGCTGAAATGTCATGTTGGGAGGATATTAATGTGAGGTTTAGTAGTGGAGGTTGTGTGTACGCAATTGTGGTGTTGTAGTAGTAGTAAAAACGGTGTTGTAGTTGTTGTTGTTGTTGGTGGTGGTGGTGGTGGTGGTGGTTGTTATAGTTACAGTACTAGTTGTTGCTGGTGGTGGTTGTGGTGGCAGTTGTTGTTGTAAAAGAAAAAGTGACAAAATATGAAAATAATATAGATAATGATAACTGTTGCTGCTATTACTACTACTATTGATACTACTACTACTACTGCTTCTACTACTAATAATAGTAATAATAATAAAAAGAACAACCAGGTGAATTAAAGGTGAATTTCTTTATCACGTTCTTTATGCAATTACTCGTTCTTTTATTTCTTCCTCCCTGTCTAATTATTCCCTTTACCTTTCCATCCCTAATTCCCTTTTTTCTCTTTCACCCTCCACATTTTCCCTCCAGTCCCTCTTTCCCTCCATCTCTCCCTCTCTCTTTCCCTCTTTCAACCCACCAATGCAACGCGCTCATAATGAAATGTAAACAACCTCTCTCTCTCTCTCTCTCTCTCTCTCTCTCTCTCTCTCTCTCTCTCTCTCTCTCTCTCTCTCTCTCTCTCTCTCTCTCTCTCTCTCTCTCTCTCTCTCTCTCTCTCTCTCTAGTCTTCGTATTAAGGTGTAAATAAAATTGTGTAAGTTTTTTTTTTCCTTCAATATTTATACAATGCAAAGAAGAAAATGGGAAGAAAAAAGTATTATGCCACAAAAGTTATTATTTTTTTCCTTTTTCTCCTTTTATTCTATTTTTTTCTGCCGTCAAGTGAAATTGCTGTAATTTTTCAGCAATTTCATTGATTTTGATTGTTTTTTTTTTTGTTTCGTATTATTCTTCTTCTCCCTCCTCCTCCTCCTATTCCTTTTCCTCTTCCTCCTTGCTCTATTTCTTTCCTCCTCCTCCTCCTTCTCCTCCTCCTCCTCCTCCTCCTCCTCCTCCTCCTCCTCCTCCTCCTCCTCCTCCTCCTCCTCCTCCTCCTCTTCCTCTTCCTCCTCCTCCCCCTCCTGCTCTTTTCCTTTTTGTCTTCTTTCTCTTCTTTTATCACATCTTTCTCCTCCTTCGTGTTTGAGAGAGAGAGAGAGAGAGAGAGAGAGAGAGAGAGAGAGAGAGAGAGAGAGAGAGAGAGAGTCACGAAAGGAAGAAATCGTCATTGTAGCATAATATAACAACGTAAACTTTAATAGCAAGGAAAGGTATCGTCATTCTGGGAAATGTGAACCGGAAAATAATTGTAGAAATGGAAAGGAAAGATGTCGAAAGGAAAAAAGTAGTATAATTGCTTGACATATTGAGAGAGAGAGAGAGAGAGAGAGAGAGAGAGAGAGAGAGAGAGAGAGAGAGAGAGAGAGAGTGGAGGGGAACTAAATAAAACGAAATCGTGCAAGTGTTTTGAAAAAAAAATAATGTTTTAGAAACTTTAGTGTTTGGCTTGAGACAGTTTTCATCTTTTTTTTATTTTTTTCTTCGTAAGTTAAACATTTTCCAAGATTTTCCCATATGTTATTTTTTTTTAGTTTGTCTCGCTTGATTTGAATTTCGTAACAAAGATTTATTGATTTTTATTTTATTTTTTTATTATTCTTTGTTTATTTTCCATGATTTCATTCGTAACTACTGATTTTTTCATTTGTTTTTCACTTATTTTTTTCTTTGATTTCTTTTGTAACTATTGTGTTTTTATTTATTTTTTCCAGATCATTTCATTGCACGTCTTTTTTTTTTTATCTGTCATATTTTACTTTTATTCTTTTCTTATTTCTTTCTTCTGATTTCTTATACAACTTTTTTTTTGTCATATTTTACTTTTATTCTTTTCTTATTTCTTTCTTCTGATCTCTTATACAACTCTATTATCTTTTTATTCTTTTCTACTGTATCACATTATTTAATTTTGTTTAATCTTTTTTCGTATTTTTTTTGTATCCTCTTTTTTCTTTTTTTTTTCTTTATTTTGTTGTCTTGATTTCTATTATAAAACTATTGTCTTGTTTTCTTTTTTACTTTATCAGATTATCTCTTTTTTTTTATCGGTAGTTTCACTTTCTCTCCTTTCATCTGACCTTTACCATTATCAATATTCTCAACTGATCTATAAACGTTTTTCACTTATCAGTATTCTCACTCCTTTCTAAACTTTAAATTTATTCCTCTTTTCTCAGACTTCTCTCATTTATTTATATACCAGCAATCGTCTAATATTCCATCCTTCTATTCTTATTTTCCTTCCCTTCCTCCCTTTTATTCCTCTCATTCTATCTCTCAGTCTTTATTACTCGTAGCATTTCCTTTTATTTCACATCCTTGCATTCTTCATCCCTCTTCTCTATCTTTAATTTTCTCATTTTCCCTTTAAGTCCTACCTTATTTATATTTTCTTTCACTGTCTTATTGTTTAACTTCAATGTCGTTCCAAAACTTCAGAATTATCTATATATTTTCTTTTTTTTCACTTCCTATCACTCGTTTTCTTCGCCGTGACAAGGTTAATATTAAAGTTAACTTCTAAATCTGCGGAATTGTATGTCGTGAGCAAAGGTTTGAAGTTACATTCATTTTCCTTCTTATCGGGACATCTTCATATCTCTGTCTCTATCTATTTGTCTGTCCGTCCTTCTCTCTCTGTCAGTCAATTTATCTATCCGTCTGTGAATGTCTATTTATCTGTATATTTTTTTTGTCTCGATATTTTTGTATCTATTTGTCTGTCCTATCTGTCTATCTGTCTTTGTTTACGCATTTATCTATTTATTTTTCTATTTTCTTTTCTATTTTTCTATCTATATTTTTATCTATGATTTTATTTGCTTGTTTTAGTTTGCGTATAACATCAGTTTATCGATCTATGTATCTATTAACTATTCTCTCTCTCTCTCTCTCTCTCTCTCTCTCTCTCTCTCTCTCTCTCTCTCTCTCTCTCTCTCTCTCTCTCTCTCTCTCTCTCTCTCTCTCTCTCTCTCTCTCTCTCTCTCTCTCTCTTCACACGCCATCGTTTCTTTGCCTTCGCCCTCTCGTCCCAAGGCTCCCCGCGGCCCTGGCTTCGTCTTGGCTGGGTGTGATGCGCCTTGGCCTGATGGATGGTGATTAAGAGAGCGTTCGAACTCCCGTCACTTTTATTCGCACCAGCAGAAGGAAGAGGAAGAGGAGGAGGAGGAGGAGGAGGAGGAGGAGGAGTAAAGACAGCACGGGATAAAGATTCTTTCTCTTCTTTCTTCTTCCTGTTCTTGTTCATCTTGTTCTTCTTTGTTCTTGTTCTTGTTCTTCTGTTCGTTTTTGTATTTTTGTATTTTTCTTCTTTTTTCTATTTTTGTCTCATTTTTGGTGTTTTTCCTTTTCTTTTTTTTTCTTTTGCTTTCGTTTTCGTATTAAAATAGGTTAAGCTACTACTACTACTACTACTACTACTACTACTACTACTACTACTACTACTACTACTACTACTACTACTACTACTACTACTACTACTACTACTACTTATGTAATTTTTTCTATCTTAATACCAAGGAATCTGGAGTGCGTGCATGTGTGTGTGTGTGTGTGTGTGTGTGTGTGTGTGTGTGTGTGTGTGTGTGTGTGTGTGTGTGTGTGTGTGTGTGTGTGTGTGTGTTTACCTGCACTCTTACGCTCGAATTGTCATTACGTGTTATTTCCTGCTTGTTAATTATGCAAATTTATCAAAAATAAATAAATAAAGCGAGAGAGATTTTATACGTATACCATTTTATTCAACAATTTATTCATTATTCGAAAAATTTAATGAATCAGTTTACTAACTCACTAACTAACTAACTAACTTCTTCCGCTGCGCAGTTTATACATTTTACACATGATTGTTGTCAAATGTATAGTTGTTTCATGCGTCACACACACACACACACACACACACACACACACACACACACACACACACACACACACACACACACACACACACACACACACACACACACACACACACACACACACACACACACACACACACACACACACACAGATATTGATGTTCCTGTTTTTTTTTTGTGTCTGTCTGTCTGTCTGTCTGTCTGTGTCTTTGTATGTATGTATGTATGTATGTATGTATGCATGTATGTATGTATGTATGTATGTATGATAGAAATACAAGATGCAAACGTCTTTTCAGTTATTGAATGGGTGTTGAAGAGGGAGAGAGAGAGAGAGAGAGAGAGAGAGAGAGAGAGAGAGAGAGAGAGAGAGAGAGAGAGAGAGAGAGAAGCCAGCTCACAAAGGTTAGGCTTCCCCTCAAAAGTCTGCAAATCGTTTCAATGGTGGAAAATGAATTTGCAGATGAAATGTTGAACAGTGTGCCCTCTGGAGGCTCTCTCTCTCTCTCTCTCTCTCTCTCTCTCTCTCTCTCTCTCTCTCTCTCTCTCTCTCTCTCTCTCTCTCTCTCTCTCTCTCTCTCGTGACGTGGTTTGGACTTTTAAAGATGTAGGTTTAGCATTAAGTATATGAAGAGAGAGAGAGAGAGAGAGAGAGAGAGAGAGAGAGAGAGAGAGAGAGAGAGAGAGAGAGAGAGTTTAATTTATATTCACTGACACTCTACTTGACCTTTTTCCTTCTCCCCCCTCACCCTCCCTTCCTCCCTCCCTTCCTTCCTTCATCCTCCTCTTTCACTCCTCCCTCCTTCCCTTTCTCCTTTCCTCCATTTTTACTTTACCTCCTGGCTTCTTTCCTCCAGAAGAGAGCGTGTGGGTGTGTGAATGTGTGTGTTTACCTCTCTCTCTCTCTCTCTCTCTCTCTCTCTCTCTCTCTCTCTCTCTCTCTCTCTCTCTCTCTCTCTCTCTGTCTCTGTCTCTGTCATTGTCCTTCCACGAAAAAAAAATTAGTGTCATATGAGAAAATGCATTAAGAATTATGTTTTAAGTTTAATTATCGTCAGGCTGAGAAAATAAGAAGGGAAGCATGCGAAGGGAAGCCAGCGGTGAGAAACACGTGGAAACTGACACGAGAGGGGGAACGAAGAAGAAGAAGAGGACGACGACGAGTGGAGGAGGAGAAGGAGGAGGAGAAGCAAAAAGGAGAAGAATAAAAGAGGAACCAAAGAAAGAAGCAAAGGAAGAAAAGAAGAACATCAAAGTGCAAAAGAAGAAGAAGGGGAACGAAGGAGAAGAAAAAAGAAAAAGAAGCAGAATAAGAAGTAGGGGAAGAGGAGGTTAACAATAGGAAGAAAAAGCAAAAAGAAAAGATGAGAAAAAAGAGGAAAAGAAGGAAAATGAATAAAAGTAGAACACGAAGAAGAGGACGAGCCTAAAAAAAAGAATAGAAGAAGAACAAGGAGAATTAGAAGAAAAAAGAAAGGGGGAGCAGGAGGAGGAGGAGGAGGAGGAGGAGGAGGAGGAGGAGGAGGAGGAGAAAGACGAAGAAGAGGAGGAAGAGGAGAAAGAAAAAAGAAGAAGAGAAATCGTGATCATTCAGTCGTTAAAAGAAGACATAAAGATAACAATGAGAAGCCAAAATTACGAGAGAGAGAGAGAGAGAGAGAGAGAGAGAGAGAGAGAGAGAGAGAGAGAGAGAGAGAGAGAGAGAGAGGGGCAAATAAACGTAAAAAAAATATTTACGTTAACAAAAACACAACATAAAGAACATAGAGAGAGAGAGAGAGAGAGAGAGAGAGAGAGAGAGAGAGAGAGAGAGAGAGAGAGAGAGAGAGAGAAGCACAATGTTACCCTAGCCACGTTCTATCCAGAGATGTGACACAGTAACGTCCCGCGGGCCAGACTGCTCCTCGGGGCAATCCGCTTAGTACAGTCTTACACCGGGGACTGAATTATTTCTGGGAAGACAACGTGGCGGTGAAAAAAGGTGTGTTTTTGTGTGGTTATTTTTAGCCGGGAAGGTTCCAGCAAGACGCACACAGAAAGGGAGAACCAGCTGCCTTATTTACCGCTGCTGGTGAAGTTCAATAGACATGAGTGTTTGAAATGACGGTTAATTTACTTCCTAGCATAAAAAAAAAAAATAAGGTTTGGTGCAGGAAGCCATCAGACCTACACGTGGCAGTCCCTGTATGA
>NC_087189.1:14674881-14684881 GCF_035594125.1 Scylla paramamosain | reverse complement strand
GTGTGTGTGTGTGTGTGTGTGTGTGTGTGTGTGTGTGTGTGTGTGTGTGTGTGTGTGTGTTTCTTTATATACATGTTTGTGTGTATGTTTGTGTATGTATGTTTGTGTGCGTATACTTATAAATCTGTGTGTGTGTGTGTGTGTGTGTGTGTGTGTGTGTGTGTGTGTGTGTGTGTGTATAGGAATGTAAAGGTTCATGCATGTACTAGTGTGTGAGTTTGTGCGTGCGTGCGTGCGTGTGTGCGTGTGTGCGTTCGCGTCAGGCTTGTCGGCGGCTCCTACTCTCGGGCTGGGAATGGAACGGGAATTAGTGTGGAGCGAGGCCTGGAATGGACGGGAATTGAGAACTGGTCTGAACCTTAATGGGCTTGTGGAGTATTTAGACCAGCCGGGGGAGGGGGAGAGGAGGAGGAGGAGGAGGTGGAGGAGGAGGAGGAGGAGGAGGAGGAGGAGGAGGAGGAGGAGGAGGAGGAGGCCTATTTGGTTCTCTAATGGATTCTGATTGCTTTTTGTTTATTGCCTATTATTGTTGTTATTGTTGTTATTATTGTTATTATTATTATTGTTGTTGTTGTTGTTTGTGTTGTTGTTGTTGTGTTGTTAGTGTTGTCTTCGCCATTATCTTGTACTTTTCATAGTTCTTCGTTTATCTTCTAGTAGTAGTAGTAGTAGTAGTAGTAGTAGTAGTAGTAGTAGCTGTAATAGTAGTAGTAGTAGTAGTAGTAGTAGTAGTAGTAGTAGTAGTAGTAACAATTTTTCACCACTAGATTATCGCGTTTCATTAAAAAAGAAAAAAAAATAGGAAAATGTAATAAGTACCTCATTTTGTATCATGAGAGAGAGAGAGAGAGAGAGAGAGAGAGAGAGAGAGAGAGAGAGAGAGAGAGAGAGAGAGAGAGAGAGAGAGAATAGAAACAGAAAAACATCGTCACAAACATAGCCTTTAAAACCAAACACACACACACACACACACACACACACACACACACACACACACACACACACACACACACACACACACACACACACACACACACACACACACACACACACACGATCACCCCTCCCAGACAGTTTGGAGAGGCGTAAGCTGACTTGTCACTGGCGGGGAAATGCAAAAGAAAATGGAAAGAGAGGAGAGGAAAGGAAAAGCTAGACATTACCTGAGCCTGAGGGGAAAAGAATGAAGGAAGCTTTGCGTAGCGATGAAAAAAAGAGTGAATGACAGTAAAGAGACGGGAGTAGTGAAGTGTGAATGAAGGGGAGATGGAAGAAGGGAGAGAAATGGATTGATAGTGAAAAAAAAACATGAAGGAAGGCATTGCATAGTGGTGAAAGAAATAGTGAATTAGAGTAAAGTTTAAATGAAGGGAAGATGGAAGTAATGAGAGAAATAGAATAATAAATGAATGAGAGAGAGAGAGAGAGAGAGAGAGAGAGGGAGGGAGGGAGAGAGAGAAAGAGAGAGAGAGAGTATATATTGCTACAGTGTAAAATATGTATAAGCAATGATTAAAGAGTATTGGAAATTAAAATTCAAGCACTAGACAACAAGAAAATATTGGAAAGAAAAAAAGTAATGGCAAAGGTCACTTGATAAAATTGTAAATAAATAAAAAAAATGTGAACCGAGTAAAAAAAAAAAAAAGAAATATGAAGGAAATTTTAAAACGAGGAGTAAGAAAAGGATGAAAGAAAACAACAAAAAATAATAAAAAAAACAAAAACACAAAAAAACAAAAGCGACAACAGCAGAGAGAGAGAGAGAGAGAGAGAGAGAGAGAGAGAGAGAGAGAGAGAGAGAGAGAGAGAGAGAGAGATACGAAAGAAACATTGCGAATATGAAAAAAATATAAAAAAAATAAAATGAAGCAATAATTAAAGAAACTCATAAAAAAAGAGAAACACTGAAATAAAAGTTGGATGAAATAAAATATAAAAAAGTAAGATCAATAAAAAACTAAATCTCGTTAGCTTTCAACCCCCCACAAAAAAAAAAAAGTGGACGTAAGGGGGAGAGAGAGAGAGAGAGAGAGAGAGAGAGAGAGAGAGAGAGAGAGAGAGAGAGAGAGAGAGAGAGAGAATGGTTTAAATTGATGTATCTTTATTTCTTTTATTTTACAGTGGAAATTAAAGAAAACTAGAATAGAGGGAGAGAGAGAGAGAGAGAGAGAGAGAGAGAGAGAGAGAGAGAGAGAGAGAGAGAGAGAGAGAGAGAGAGATGGTTTAAATTGATGTATCTTTATTTCTTTTATTTTACGGTGGAAATTAAAGAAAACTAGAATAGAGAGAGAGAGAGAGAGAGAGAGAGAGAGAGAGAGAGAGAGAGAGAGAGAGAGAGAGAGATGTTATTCAGACCATCACAAAATCAGTAGGCAGCAACCATCACGGTCGGCCAGCACTCCCAGAGCTGTCAAATTACTGGAGAGAAACTTGTCAACAGAATCTTTTAACAGCGAGCGTTCTTAGAGGTTTAGAAATGTCAACTGTAGCGAGAGAGAGAGAGAGAGAGAGAGAGAGAGAGAGAGAGAGAGAGAGAGAGAGAGAGTATGCATGTATGTATTCCTTAAAAAAAATAAATAAATAAATAATTCAAAACAGTTATCAAGTTACATGCTTTCAAAATACATAAAAAAATACGAGTATATATTTTTTCTCTGCATAGTGTTGGAAGCCATTTGTATCCTTTGGTGATATTGTGTTGGTTATATTACACTGTGTTATTTTTCCGTCACCCTGAAGGACTTTGTGGATGCCAGATCAATATTGTGACTGGGAGAGGAGGGGAGAGAGAGAGAGAGAGCTGGGAGAGTTCGGTGGGCCAGAAGAGGAGGAGGAGGAGGAGGGAGAGGGAGGTTGAGAGATGGAGAGCCACGTAGAGGGAGAGAGGTGATGGGAGTGGTGAGGGGGGAAGAGGGAGAGAGGGGGGTGTTGGGGATGGTCATGTCGGGTCAAGATTTGTGGCGGATTGGTGGTGATGGAAATAGTGGTTAGGGTAGTAGTAGTGGTGATTGAGGTGGTGGTGGTGGTGGTGGTGGTGGTGGTTGGTGTATACATCTTACCTGTGTATTTATTCATGTGAGTGTGTGAGTGAGAGGGAGTGAGTGAGCTGCGGCTTCTGATCAGGTGCTGGGGTGTTTACAGGAAGTACATGGGGGGGGGGGGAAGAAATTTTTTAGTATTTCGTTCACTTCAGTTTTTTTCACGTACGCGATTCTTTTTTTCTATTTTTTCTTATTATATTTATTTATTTATTTATTTATTATTATTTATTTATTTATTTATTTATTTATTTATTTATTTTTATACATCCAGTACGATTCCACAGTTACGAATGTACGAGAGACTACCAAGGCCAAACCTCTCCCTTCACTCTTCCCAGTTAGCCCTGCACTCTCCCTCTCTCCCTCTCTCTCTCTCCCTCTCCCTCTTCACCCCATTGCACTCTCCTCTTCCTCCTCCTCCTCCTCCTTCCTCACCCCAACACTCTCCCCTCTTACTTCCTTCTCCCCAACACACACCCCTCTCCCTTCATATTCACCCCAACACACACAAACACACATACCTTCCTTTTTTTTACCCCAAAATACAGATCCCTCCCATTCTTCTCTCCCCAAAATACATTCCCCTCCCTTTCCCCTCTCCCCATCACACACACACACACACACACACACACACACACACCCCTCCCAGGTACAAAAAAAAATATTACTTCAGGCCGGTGTTTTTTTAAAGGGGAGGAGGGCAGATATAGAGAGAAAGGGAAAAAGTAAATAAGATAAAAAAGCAAGTTACTGGAAAAGTTTGACAGGTGAAAATACGAGTACATACAAGAGAGAGAGAGAGAGAGAGAGAGAGAGAGAGAGAGAGAGAGAGAGAGAGAGAGAGAGAAAGCAGGAAGCGTTTAAGAACACAGTCCACAATTTATTGACCCCCTTGTGACCTTGCCTGGGTGCGATAGGTCAAGCTAATTGGCTGTTCCGGTATGACCCAATCACTAATTAGTTCTTACCTGTTATCTTACCTTGATTTATATTTTCAGTTTATAGACAGAGATAGATAAGCGGTTAGATAGAGACGGTAGATATACGACATGCAGTAGAGTAAATAGAAGATAGATACTGATAAAAGGTAGATAGACAGCAAAATCAATTGAAAGACGCATAAAGACGATAAATTGATACGAGTAGCTACACTGACAGACGCACAGACAGGTAAGATAAAGTGGAGGTACATGAAGAGACAGACGCTAAAACAAACTGAAGATTCGTAGACACAGACAAATAGACACAGCAAAATCAATTGAAATACACAGATAAATAGATACACGGACAGACACACACAGAAACAAACAGACAGGCGGTAAAATGGTGACGGCAGATGAAAAAGAAACACACGATAAATAGGAGAATAGACAACAATAAAAAGCAATTGAGAGAGACACGGATAGACATGATAAAAATTGATAGATAAATGAACGGACAAGTACACGATAAAATCAATTCTCGACAAACACACTCAGACAGACAGACAGACAGACAGACACGCAGGCAGTAAAATAAAAAATTCCAGAAAGTTATAGTTTTCTTTATATAAATCTTCAGTGCTCTATATAATTTCAACAACTGTATTTTCAAAGGCGGCGTTTAAGTATATATATATTTTTTTTAATTTAGTTTATATTCACGATATTGATAAAAGATGCGATTTTCTTGTAAATATTTCCTGTTTATGTGTTATTTCAATAAGCGGATGTGCACTGTTTGTTTGTTTTGTATTTAGAATAATGTGTTTTGCTTTTGTATTTTCAGCGATGAACGTACAAACATTTCGGCTTTATATTTTTTTTTAAGTTGGAATAGAGATTAAACTTTATATATACATTTACTCTATCGCCTTTCATTACATCAGAGTGCAAGTATTTTTAAGATTTTTTTTTCTTGCATCTTTGCCTTACGTTTTCAGCATTGAGCGTTTCAACATTTACTTCACCTTTATTTTTTAAGTTAAAATGGAGATCCAACTTTCCCTTTTTATTTTCTTTATATCCTTTCATTATATCAGTAAGTTCAGTAAGTGCAGGTATTTTTTGAGCTGTTTATTTATTTATTTATTTGTTTATCTATCTATCTATCTATTTATTATTATTATTATTATTATTATTATTATTATTATTATTATTATTATTATTATTATTATTATTATTTTGTTTTTTACACTTTTCCTTCGTATTTTCAGCAACGAAAGTGTAAAGATTTATTTTAGCTTTGATTTTCGACTTGGAGCGAAGATAAAACTTTCTCTCTGCATTTTCTCTCACCACCTTTCATTATATCAATAAGTGCAATTATTTTTGAGGTATTTAGTTTATTTTTGCATTTTTAATTTTGTATTTTCAGCAAGGGAGGTTTAAGAATTTATATCGGCTTTAATTTTCACCTTAGGATGGAGATTGTAAGGTTTATCTATGCATTTCCACTATCACCATTCATTATACCATTAAATGCAAGTATTTTGAGTTAAATTTAAGTATTTTTGCGCTTCTGTGTATCGAGAAGCTGATGGGAATGTTGAAATGAAGGTATTTTTTGTGGTAATGAGTTTTTTTCCCCTTTTGTATATCGAGTGGCAAGTGGAAGGGTTTAAATGAGTGTTTTTGTAGTAATCTTTTTTCTTTTTTTTTGTTTTCCATTATATATATCGAGAAGCGGATAGGTAATTTTAAATGCAGATATTTTTGAGATTATTATTATTTTTTTTCACTTCATACATCGAGAGGCGAGTCGGTATATATTTCTGGGCGGCTTTATATTAGGTGGGCGGGGAGTGTGGGCGGGCGGTGGGCGTGGTAAAAGAGCAAGTTGTCTGCCTGGGTGGGCGTGGCAGTGGTCGGCTCGGCCACTCAGTACTTAGTAAGACACGGGCGTGGCCACAGCACGGGCGCCCAATCTGTCCGTGCCCGTGACTAGAATTCCGATCAATCTCACGAACACGTACCGATCACGCCTTTTGAATCACGTACGTGTAAATTTAAAGGGCAATAAAATACGCGGGTTAATCCTTTGAAAATTCACGTACGGGGTGAGAAGGAAAGAGAGAATAAAAAAAAAATGAACAGGAGAAAAAGATCGATAAAAACATAAAAGAAGAAAAGGAATGAGCGAAATTTGAAGGGAAAGGAGGAAAAAGGGAGAAGAAAGCTAGGGAAAATTCAGTAGGGAAAATTTACGTACTGGTCCGTATTCGCAAATAATGAAATGCGGATTAGTTTTAGTCACGTACAATTAATGCATTCGGTTTATTTATTTATTTTTAATCGCTTTGGTATCGATCTTATGAAACGGTCAAGTACGGTGTTTAATCCTTCGAAAATTCACGTACGGGTCTAGCTTTGCAAGTAATTACGGACGGATCACTCTTATTCACGTACGAGTAATGTATTCCTATTTTCTCATCTTCTTTTTCTCCCTTTTTCCTCTCAATCTCCCTGGTTTCTTCCTTTTCTTCATTCTCCTTCACATTTCTATCGTTCTTTTTCTTTTATGTTCTTTTATCGATCTTTTTTCTCCTTTTTCCCATTCCTTTCTCCCTTTTCTCCCTTTTTCTTCACTTTTACCTTCCCCTCCTAGTCCTTTTCTCTCTGTTTTCCTCTCATTCATTCATCCTCGTATCTTTTTCCCCATCCTTCTCTCCCTTTTCTCTTTCCTTTCCTCAGACTTTCTCTCCCCCCTACAACACTTCTTTCCTTTTTTCTCCCTTTCTTCCCTTTCTTCCCCCTCATTACCCACACCCCCAAAAAAGGGCAGGACAAGGGGGAGGAAAAACACCCAAAAAATAAATAATAAATCAAAAAGTCCATAAACTTTTTGTGTCTTATATATTTTTTTATCAGACAACTTTCACCAATCACTCAACTCGAGAGAGAGAGAGAGAGAGAGAGAGAGAGAGAGAGAGAGAGAGAGAGAGAGAGAGAGAGAGAGAGAGAGAGAGAGAGAGAGAGAGAGAGTTGAAGTGAATGGTGAATGATTGAGAAAGGAGGAGGAGGAGGAGGAGGAGGAAACAAGACAACAAGACGAAAGAAAAGAAAGAAAATAAAATAAAACTCTGAACTTACCTTTTTAAAGTGGAGATGAGTAGCTGGAGGAGATGGAGGAGGTGAGGGGGATGCCGTAGACCGAGGAGGAGGAGGAGGAGGTGGTGGAGGAGGAGGAGGAGGAGGAGGAGGAGGAGGAGGAGGAGGAGGAAATTATAGGCTCACTACGTGGAAAATAAACAACACGAAGACGAGAGAGAGAGAGAGAGAGAGAGAGAGAGAGAGAGAGAGAGAGAGGGAGAGGGAGGGAGGGGGGAAGGGGAGAAGGAATAAAGGAGTAGGCAAAGGAAAGGGAAGATTAACCGCTGCGGAATTAACCAACCATTCTACTTTTTTATTGTTTTTCGTCAGTAAATCAAACTTTTTTTTCCTGAAGGAGAGACTTTGAGAACGAAAAAAAAAAAAAAAAATAGAAATAAGATGAATCTTCCCTTAATCTTCCTTCTTCTCTCTTCTTCTATCCCTACTTCTTGTTCGTTCGTCTCTGGTGAGTTTCTTTTATTTATCTTCTATCTCTCGTTTCCTCTGTACGTGTTAGTTGGTTCACCACGCACGCACGTACATACAGACAAACACGCACACACGCACACACGCAGGCAGTTGTGGTCACTCGACACTATTAGTTTCCTATTTTTTTTCCCATTTACTCTTTTATTTCCTCCTTCCTCGTCTTCGTCGCTTTATTTCCCGTCCGTGCAGTCGTTCATGCGTCCGTTCGTGATCTGCGGCACAGGAGAGATGAGAAAATGCATCACAACTATAACAATTACTATAACAATTACTTCTTTTCCTTATGCGAACCTAAAGAAAAAGAAAAAAAAAACACTTACGGCGGGATAAGACGAAATATTTAAAGCGAGAAAAACAAAGTAGAACATTTCACCTCGACTCAACTTCCCGTCTCACTTCTCACGCTTAAAGAGAGAAACAAGAATCAAAAAACGCGAGAGATTGAAAGCAGTACATTTTTCTCTGCTTTCCCTTGGTCTTCAGGTCTCGAGCGAGGTTCCACGGCACACGTCTTTAGCGGGAGTTGTGTGAGAGTGTGTGTGTGTGCGTGTGTGTGCGTGTAGGTGTGCGTGTGCGTGTGAGCGAGCGGCGAAGGGCTGGCGCGGTAAAGCCCCGCCGCCATCTGCCCGACTACTGACGACCTCCCCGTGCACAAAGGTAGCGGTGATCAGCGAGAGTGCGCGCAACTCCCTCCTCTCCCTCCTCTCACTCCCTCCCTCACTCACTCTCCCTCTCCCTCTCTCTCTCGCTCTCTCTCTCAACCTCCCGGCCTGCCTCACTCCCGGTTGCCTCACTCGCTCACTCGCTCTCTCTCTGGTTGTGCTTCCTCCTCCTTACTCTCCCTTCCGCTTTCTCTCTCTCTCTCTCTCTCTCTCTCTCTCTCTCTCTCTCTCTCTCTCTCTCTCTCGTTCTCGTTCTTTTTCTCGTTCTCTCGTTCTTTTTCTCGTTCTCTCTCTCTCTCTCTCTCTCTCTCTCTCTCTCTCTCTCTCTCTCTCTCTCTCTCTCTCTCTCTCTCTCTCTCTCTCTCTCTCTCTCTCTCTCTCTCTCTCACCGTGTACCTACTTACTGTCTGACCTACACTTTCCCTCTCTCCCTGTCCCTCTCCCTCTCCCTCTCTCTCTCTCTCTCCCTCCCTCTCTCCCTCCCTGCTCTACTTGCCAATTTACCTACTGACTTACCTCTCTCCCTTCCCCCTCTCTCCCCGTCCCTTTTGATTTACTCTCTCTCTCTCTCTCTCTCTCTCTCTCTCTCTCTCTCTCTCTCTCTCTCTCTCTCTCTCTCTCTCTCTCTCTCTCTCTCTCTCTCTCTCTCTCTCTCTGTTGTTCATCTTTCACAGGTCACTGAACTTTTCTGTGACTCCTCCTCCTCCTCCTCCTCCTCCTCCTCCTCCTCCTCCTCCTCCTCCTCCTCCTCCTCCTCCTCCTCCTCCTCCTCCTCCTCCTCCTCCATTTTCTTTCCCTAATAATCCATTGTACTTTATTTTTCCCCCATCCTTCTTACCTCCTCCTCCTTTTCCTCCTCCTCCTCCTCCTCCTCCTCCTCCTCCTCCTCCTCCTCCTCCTCCTCCTCCTCCTCCTCCTTCGTCTCATTCATTTTCTCATATAGTTTTCTTTTTATTCTTTTTCTTTTCCAGTTCCTTTGGTTTACTGGGTCTGTTATTTCAATCCTTTTTCTTTTTCTTTTTTTTCTTTTTCGAATTCTGATGCAGATCCCACACAGGAGCGATTTCTCTCTCTCTCTCTCTCTCTCTCTCTCTCTCTCTCTCTCTCTCTCTCTCTCTCTCTCTCTCTCTCTCTCTCTCTCTCTCTCTGCTAATAACTTCGAAATTGCGTTTCTAGTAATGTGATGAAAACAGTAGTAGTAGTGGTGGTGGTGGTGGTGGTAGTGGTGGTAGTTGTAGTAATAGTAGTAGTGGTGGTGATGATAGTGGTACTTGTAGTAGTAGTGGTGGTTATATTAGTAGCAGTAGTGGTTATAGTAGTAGCAGTATTAGTAGTAGTGATAGTAGTAGGAGTGGTAGTAGTAGTAGTAGTAACAGTGGTGGTAGTAATGGTAGTAATAGTAGTAGCAGTGGAAATAGTAGTAGTAGTAGTAGTAGTAGTGGCAATAGTAGTAGTGGTAGTACTAGTAGTAGTAGTAGTAGTAGTAGTAGTAGTAGTAGTTTCAAAATATGTCTGCTTTCCGTTTATTTCAGTTAATTGTCTCTTCGTTATGGTTTGTCACGCCTCGTGTGTGTGTGTGTGTGTGTGTGTGTGTGTGTGTGTGTGTGTGTGTGTGTGTGTGTGTGTGTGTGTTACCATCTTCCACACTTCCTGTTATTCCACTAAAGTTGAAAGGAAATCCAATGTTTGTTTTGTGAGCAATGATTTCCGTGGCGGGAGAACGTGAAGAGGAGGA
>NC_087189.1:14667381-14669881 GCF_035594125.1 Scylla paramamosain | reverse complement strand
TTTTTCATTAATTTAATCATTCATTTATTTATTTATGTGTTGTTTTAAGCTGACGCTCCAAAAATACATGAATAATTAAAAAAATCTGAAATTGAAATGCGTTTGTTGCCATTTTTATTATTATTATTATTATTATTATTATTATTATTATTATTATTATTATTATTGTTGTTGTTTTTGTTATTGTTACTCTTGTACTTGTTATAATAGCAATAAAAGGTATTTATTGTTGTTGCTGTAATTGTTGTTATTGTTGTTGCTGTTGTTGTTGTTGTTGTTGTTGTTGTTGTTGTTGTTATTGTTATTTTTACCATCCAACAATTTTTTATCCCGCGATTTTTTTTTTTTTTTGTCCGCGCCGCCCCGAGTATCTTGTTCCTTTGGTGCAATTTCGCATTTTATCCCATTTCCTGTGCACCACGTCCCTCTCTCTCTCTCTCTCTCTCTCTCTCTCTCTCTCTCTCTCTCTCTCTCTCTCTCTCTCTCTCTCTCTCTCTCTCTCTCTCTCTCTCTCTCTCTCTCTCTCTCTCTCTCTCTCTCTCTCTCTCGCTCATGGTATTGGCGCTGGTGTTTCCTTTTCTTTCTCTTCTTTTACTCATTTTTTTTCTCACATTTCCTCCTGTTTATCTTTCCTTCATTCTTTTTCCTTTCTCCTCATTTTTCTTCTCCCTGCACTCCTTTCTTTATTCACTCTTTTACCCTTCTCACATTCATTCACTCATTCCTCTTTATCTTCTTCATCTTCTTTTCCTTCACCTCTTGTCCTATCCTTCTATTCCTCCTTCCACCCTTCCATCTCTCCCTTCTCTGCCTCCATTCCTCTCCTATTCACCCATCTACCCCTCTTCTTACCTTCTAATCCCTCCTCTCCCTCCCTCTCCCACCCTCTCTCCCTCTTCCTGCCTCTGCCGGCCGTGATATCAGTGATGTGGGAGAGGTACATCCAATTCTCCCTGCTTTTGGTGAGAGGATAGAAGGGGGTGGTGGTGGTGGTGGTGGTAGTGGTGGTGGTGGTGGTGGTAAGGTAGTGGTGGTGGTGGTCTCGTAACGCAAACTGTGTAAATTGGTAAAGTTTAACGCGTAGAGTCCTCCCATCCACACGCTATTTTCCTTGATTAAATCCAGGTGATGCTCCTGAGGCTGGGAGATGAGGGAGAGTAGGGAGACTACGGGGTGGGAGTGTCGGGGGTGGAAGGGGACTGTGGGAGATAGGGAGGGCTTAGTTGTATGGGAGGGAGTATTGATAATAGGTGTTTGCTAAGTGCCAAGACGAGCGATAAAGGTGAGGGAAGGTGTTAGGTAAGGCAAGGTTAGGTTATGTAGGTTAGGTTAGGTTAGGGTAGGTAGATAAATCAGGTTAGGTAGGTGGGTTAATTGGGATAGGTTAGGTAAAGTAAGGCAGGATTGGCAGGTAGGTTATGTAAAGTTAGGTAGGAGAGATAGGTAAGATAATTGTATGGTTAGGTTAGGTTAGGTAAAGTAAGTTAGGAATGGTAGGTAGGTTATGTAAAGCTACGTAGGAGAGATAGGTAAGGTAATTGTATGGTATATGAGACAGATAGGTAGATAATGGTAGGTGTGGTGTGGAATATAGAATGGTTTTAAGTGTAGATATAGAAGAATAAGAGATGTACCCCTAATAAGGATTTCTAAAGACAAAGAAGGACGAGCGATACAGGTAGGATAGGACAGGTAAGGACAGGTGAAGAAAGACAAGTTATGATAAGGAACAGTGGATAGGAGAGACTGGAGATAAAGGGCAAGTAGTGGATGATGAACAGATAAAGGTGGAATAAAACAGGCAGAAGTAATTGAAACCTAGCGAAAGTAAATTAAAACAGGTAAAGCGATGTAGATGAGGGTAATTAAATAAAGGTATACATAAAGACGAAAAAAATGAATGAAAAACGGTGGATAATGATTGATAAAGAACAGGTAAGGATAGATGAGGTAAGATAAGAGTAATTAAGCCGTGGCAAAGGTACATTAGGGCAGGTAATGTTAGATATACAAAGATAAGGTAAAAATATACAAAAAAAAAACACGAAGGAAAAGTAGAAACAGGTGAGGGAAAAACAAACAAACAAGTAAAGCCAGGTAAAGACAAGACAGGTGAGACAGGTAAACAATTCAGGCTACTTCAAATATAAATGACAAGGCAAAATTAAACAAACCGTACGAAACGAAAAAAAAAAAAAAAAGGTGACGAAAAAAATAAATAAATAAATAACAGAACAGGTAAGGTAAGGTAACGAAACAGGTGAGAGAGGTAAAGGATTATGGGTACTTGATATATAGGTGCTCCAAGTTAGGAGGATGAAGGGAAGACTTTCTTAGCTTGTTAGGGAGAATCTGTAATGGACGAGACGATTAGAAGGAGTTAGGGAAGGGTGGAAGGGATAACGTTGAAGGTGTATGCTAATTTAGGGATCTCAGGGTGAGTTATCGTAGGGTTAAGGGTTCATAATTGAAGGTAAAAGGCTGAAGACTGTAAGAATTT
>NC_087189.1:14659881-14662381 GCF_035594125.1 Scylla paramamosain | reverse complement strand
GTCTATTAGAATCAGTACAGAGGAGAATGACTAAAAGGATACAGGGGATGAGGAGTATTCCTTACGAAGCGAGGTTGAAGCGGTTAAATTTACATTCTCTAGAGAGACGTAGGTTAAGAGGGGACCTGATAGAAGTCTTTAAGTGGTATAAGGGTTATAACAAGGGAGATGTAAGCAAAATTCTTAGGATCAGCAACCAGGGTAGAACAAGAAATAACGGGTTCAAGCTTGAAAAATTTAGGTTTAGGAAGGAGATAGGAAAAAATTGGTTCTCAAATAGAGTGGTAGATGAGTGGAACGGACTCAGTAATCATGTAGTTAGTGCTAGGACACTAGAGAGCTTTAAGAGAAGATTAGACAAGTTTATGGATGGGGATAACAGATGGAAATAGGTAGGAGTGTTTCATACAGGGACTGCCACGTGTAAGCCTGGTCGCTTCTTGCAGCTTCCCTTATTTCTTATGTTCTTATGTTCTTATGTTGTAGTAGTAGTAGTAGTAGTAGTTGTAATAGTAGTAGTGGTGGGTGGTGGTGGTGGTGGCGGTGGCAGCAGTAGTAGTAGTAGTAGTAGTAGTAGTAGTAGTAGTAGTAGTAGTAGTAGTAGGAGAAGAATAAGCAGGTGCAGCAGCAGCAGCAGCAATACCAATAATAATGAAATAATAAAACACAGAAAAAAAGAGAAACAAATATTTGTACTGTCGATAAGTCACGTGTTTTGCCCCATACACACACACACACACACACACACACACACACACACACACACACACACACACACACACACACACACACACACACACACACACACACACACACAGTGGACATAAACACCAGTCCATTTTCTCGTTAATTGCAGAATAAGCATCGATTACCCATTACGTGACCCGCCGAACCTCATCTCGCGTCTCATTACGCCGGGAAATATTGAGGCCAAAAGTGCCACGCCTCACTAACCAAACCTGCCCTCCATTCAAGACTGATGCAATAAGAATAGTAACAATAATACACAATAAATATTCGTAAACCCGTCACTCTTTTCAAGACAGAGAGCAGTGACCTAACCTGACCAAACCTGCCCTTCATTCAAGACTGATGCCGTAACATTAGTAATAATAATAAGTGGACAATAAATAATAAACCTGACCCTCTATTGAAGACAGCGTAGTAACCTAACCTAACCTAACCTAAACCTGACCTAACGTAACCAAAGCAAATCTGCCCTCCATTCAAGATTGATGCAATAATAATAATAATAATGATAATAGTAATAAGTAAACTATATACTCGTAAAACCTCTCTATTCAAGATAACGCAATATCCTACCTTAACCTGATCTAGCCTAACCTAAGCTAAACTTAACTTAACCTAAACCTAAGCTAACCTAACCTAAATTTAACCTAACCTAACCTAAACCTAACCTAACTTAACCTAACCTAACCCAACCCAACCTACCCTGACCTTCCATTCAAGACAGCGCAGTAAGAATGGTAACACTGGTTGTAATAATCATGGTAATAATAATGGTGACAAAAACATTGGTCTGCCTTGTCTGACCCGAAAAACAAGAGTGGTGCCTGGTAATAATACTGGTAGTAATAATATTGGTAGTACTTGTACGAGTGTTAGTAAGATTTGAATATGGATACCAAGAGTAATAGTAATAATAATTGTACGAATATTAGTAAGCCAGGTCTGAGCAGTTGCAGTAGTGGTAATAATAATAATAATAATAATAATAATAATAATAATAATAATAATAATACAAGAATAATGGTAATGATAATAAGGTAGTCTGTGATAGTGGTAATAAAAATGATAATATTACAAGGAATGGCAGTAAGATATATCTGAATATTGCAAACAGTATTAGTTATGGTGATAGTAGTGGTAGCAGTAGTATTGATAGTACGAATGATAGTAACATTAATTACACTAACAGTAAGAGTAATAATAGGAAGACAGTATTTGTTTGTGGCATTTCCTTTTTTATTTATTTATTTTTATTTTTTGTGTTTAATTCTTATTCTTTCTTTCACTTTTGTCTTTTTATTCTTTCACTTTCTTATGATTTTATATTACTTTTCTTCTTTTCTCTATTTTTTTCCTATTCTCTATTAGTTTTTATTCTTTCATCCTCAATTTCTCCATTTTTTTCCTTTGTTTCAAACTCTCCCTCTTTTTTTATTTCAATCCTCTTTTTTTTGCTCTTTATTTATTTATTTATTTATTTATTTATTCATTTATTTATTTATTTATTTATTTATTTATTTATTTATTTTGCAATGGGTACTTTCCTCATTCCATCTCTCTCTCTCTCTCTCTCTCTCTCTCTCTCTCTCTCTCTCTCTCTCTCTCTCTCTCTCTCTCTCTCTCTCTCTCTCTCTCTCTCTCTCTCTCTCTCTCTCTCTCTCTCTCTCTCTCTCTCTCTCTCTCTCAGCTCATGTTGTTATTTACATACATGCAAATGAGTTAAGTCCCGATGGATGGTTCATTGATTCCA
>NC_087189.1:14642381-14649881 GCF_035594125.1 Scylla paramamosain | reverse complement strand
TTTATTGCCGATCCTTTAAAGCGAAACATGTTGAAAGCTCGTAAAAGAATCTGAAACAATGTGGAACGCCTCTCACTGGCGGGGTACAAACTGAAGAGGGAAAGTTGTTCTCATGTTTCTCTCTCTCTCTCTCTCTCTCTCTCTCTCTCTCTCTCTCTCTCTCTCTCTCTCTCTCTCTCTCTCTCTCTCGCGCGCGCGCTTATCTCATTTATTTCTCATTTCTTTGCTTTCCTTTTTGTTTTCATCTCTTGTTCTTGTGTGGTAATGTTGGTTTTCCTGTCTGTCTGTCTGTCTGTCTGTCTGTCTGTCTGTCTGTCTTTGCCTTAATTCTAAATACCCACGATTTTGTTACGTATTAATCTACACATGATCTTCTTTTCATTGTTATTGGCGTCATCTTCCTGCCAACACAAACGAACACAGGTGAACATTTCCAGAATCACTCGGCAAACGAATGTAAAAACACAGGCTTTGCATAAATGAAGCTCCAAAAAAAAAAAAATAAATAAATAAATAAATAAAATGAAAAAAAAGTGAGGTACAAGAAATGAGATTGGAAAACACGTTAGTTGCATAAATAAGATGAAATAAAAAGAGATTGCGTAAATGAAATAAAAAAAATAGAATTGCATAAATGGAATTACATAAAGAGATTTGTGTTTGCCTGAAATTTTACACGTACTTATCAACTCAATCTAACTTCCGCAAACATAAATATGTCAAGGAATAAAAAAAAAGTAAATAAAAAAAAAGAAGTTGCAAGAAGCCAGTAGGTCTGCACGTGGCGGTCCCTGTACAAAGCCAGCGTATCCGTATCCGTACCCGTCTATCATTCGTATATCCGGAGCTTTATCTAGTCTTTCAAAGCGTCCTGTTCACTCGGTGCTAACAACCCAATTACCTAGTTTATGATATACAGTAAATACAGAAATATACTATTATGATAACATTTAAGATTTATTTATTTATTTATTTATTTATTTTCTTTTTTTTAAATAGAGATATGGTTCTATAGTTTTGTACATCCATCCAACCTTGCTAATTGTAACGATCGTTGTTTTGAAGTATCGTGTAAAATCTCTCTTTTTCTCTCGCCTTTCCGGTTTAGGATTAAATTTAACCTTGAAAACATTTAGCAATATTCCTTTTTTTTTTTTTCAATTCTAGATAAATATTTTTTTTCTACCAGGAACAATTTTGTACAGGCCAGCCAGTCTTAGCGGCTGTAAAAATCGTTGCTTTGAAATATCACGTAAAATCTTTCTTTTTCTCTCGCCTGTCCTGTTAAGGATTAAGTTAAACCTTGAAAACGTTACAAAATACACATTTTTCAACCTTTTTTACTATGAGAGGCACACTTCTGTACATCCCATTAAGCACTACTATTTGTAAATATCGTTGCTTTGAAATATCGCGTATTTTTTTTATTTCTTTCGTCTGTCCAGTTAAAGATTAAGTTAACTCTTCGCAGCATTTAGAAATATCCCCTTTATAGTTTAAGATTATTATTATTATTATTATTATTATTATTATTTATTTATTTATTTATTTATTTATTTATTTATTTATTTTTCATACGAGGCCTACTTCAGTACATCCCATTCAGTCGTAGCAGTTGTAAAAATCGTCACTTTGAAATACGCATAAGACTCTCTCTCTCTCTCTCTCTCTCTCTCTCTCTCTCTCTCTCTCTCTCTCTCTCTCTCTCTCTCTCTCTCTCTCTCTCTCTCTCTCTCTCTCTCTCCTGTCCAGTTGAGAATTAAGCTAAACCTGTGCAACATTTAGAAATCTCCCTTAAGTTTAAGACGCTGCGGGGGGAAAGGAAAGGTTGCAGGGCGTCAGACTGAAAACACCACTAATCCTAACAAAACCCGACGAGCTTCATCACTTAGAACACAAAATACACAAGATTACCGTTCCCAGAAGCTTAACACTCACAAAAGAACACAAAGGAAGGGGAAAAAAAACAGCAGCACACCTGTTGGCTCTTACCTGTCCATTAAGCTCCAAGAGGAAGAGACTGAGGTTAATAAAGGTGAGGAGATGTGTTAGTGAGAGGAGGAAAGTGAAGGGAAGAGGATGAAGAGGCAAGCTTAGGTTAGCGAGTTCAGGGTTAGCTAAGGGAATTTTAAGTTTAGGTAAGGTCAGATTAGGGAAGATAAGGGAGTTTTGTTAGGTTAGGTAAGGGAGTTTAACAGCTTGATAAGGCAGTTCTAGGGTTAGATAAGGGAGTTTATGATTAAATGAAGTTTTAAGAACAGGTTAGGTCAGGGGGTTTTATTTATGGTTAGATAAGGGAGTTTTAAAGGTGTTTTGGTTAAAATGTTAAAGAATTTAGGGAGCTTATCTTAGGTAAAAGAGAATACGTAAAAGAAAAGGAGAAAGGTAAAGGAGAAGAGGATAAAAGAAAAAGAACAAGATAAACAGGAAGAAGATAAAGACAAGATACTAGGTAAGGAAATTATAAAGGGTGTTTTAATTCAAATATGGATAAATTTAGAGAACATACTTGAGGTAAAAGATAAGGAGATATGGGGACACATTTAGTCAAGTCTTTTAAAGTGTGATTTAGCTAAAGTGAGAAAGAGATAAGGGGGAAGAAGAGGGGCAGGAAAGGGTTGATTGAACAGGTAAAGGTAAAAGGGAAGAAGATAAGAGGACAGGTTTAGTTAAGTGCTTTAAAGGAATATTTTGGTTAAGGGGGAGAAGAACAGAAAAGGGTTGAATGGACAGGTAAAAGGTAAAGACAGGTAAGAGGTTTAGGACAGTAAAGGTGAAGAGTCTGAGGAGGCACAGAAGAGGGACGATCTGGAGGAGCAAGGCAGGCTGGGATAAGTGAGGCAGGACATGTTCTAACCCTTCACGACACGTCCTGACCCACACGTGCGTGACCGTAACATCCAGGGCTGGACAGAATCCTCTCCCAGCTGATGGCTTTGTGGGCTTCGCATCAACAGGGAATTTATTGCCTAACCTAAAGTATTCCTGCCTCGAGCCGTCTGTGATGTGACTTTCCTTGTTCAGTGGCCTCGTGTTTTTAAATCTTGTGTTTGTTGGTGTTTTCTTGAGAGTAAATTTGCTTTTTTTATTTATTTATTTATTTTTTTATTGTTTTTGGGTTAACTGGCTGTTCCTTTTTATGTGTATGAATTAAGTATTGGATTAAATGTTTCTTTGTTAATTTTTTCTCGTTTTTAATCTTGTGTTTGCTTGTGTTTTCTTGAGGTAGATTCTGCTTGTTTTATTGCTTCTACGTCAACAATTGTTCTTTTTTATTTTATTTATTATTTATTTTGTTTATTTGTTTATTTATTTATTTTATTTATTTTATTTTATTTTATTTATTTCTTTATTTATTTTCTTGTCTATGAAGTCATTTTCGTTGTTCAGTGTTCTCATGCTTTTAATCTTGTGTTTGCTGGTGTTTTCTTGAAGGTAAACTTTGCTTGTTTTCTCTGCTTCTGTCATTACGAACGTTTTGTTTTGTTTTGTACCGTTACTAAAACATATTTTTACCTTGAAACTTCTGTATCTCGTTTTCTTTGATACTCTGATTTCAATGTTATGTCTTTAAGTATTTTCTTCTATTACGAATTGCCTTTGAATGATTTTAATATGATTTTAGATGTTTTTTTGAGGATATTTCATTTCCTTTTACTAATATAAATTGTCTTTTTTTTTTTTTTTAACTCTCCCTATCTTGACATTTTCAATTGCTTTTATTTAGTCTTCGAATAGATTTTCTTTCACTAAACTGTAATTTTCCTATTTCATAAGTGATGCTGCTAAAACTTGAGCCGTCACGAACCGTCCTTGAGTTGTCCTTGCTAAATATTTCAGTGGCCAGTCTCCACTGTATGTTTATTTGAAGGTCAGCGTTCAACTTTCCTTCAAGTGACGAGAAGAAAGTACGTGTCCGTGAGTTGTGTAGCGCTAACATGTAAAGTGACTCGTTTTGTAGGTACGTTTTTTGTGTCTGTGTTTTGTCTGTGTTTTTAATGTCTATTTTTTCTGTGTGTTTTTGTGTGTGTTTTTTTTTTTTTTTTTTTTTTTTTTTGTGTGTCGTTTTGTGTTTGTGTTTTTGGTGTCTACGTTTTTTTGTGTCCATGTTTTATGTGTGTGTGTTTTTTGTAAGGTCATTGATCATCTCCGTCAAGTGATAAGGCGCAAGTCCGCGATCTGCCCTACAATACCTAACCACACGCATCACATTTACTATGGGAGCAGGTAGGCAGTCAGCTTAAAGGTCCTACGACACCTAACACCACACACATTAACTTTACTATGGGAGCAGTCAATTTAAAGACAGATTCCTCTAAACTTACCTTCTTTTACGAATTCCATCCTTTTTCTCCTTCAGCATCTAACCTCACACATTACTTTTACTATAGGAGCAGGAAGGCAGTCAATTTAAAGCATATAAACTCTATTTTCATCTACTTTTTACAAATTCCATCTTTTCTGCACCTTACTTTCACAACATAACCAGAAAGGCAGTCAATTTAAAGCATATAAACTCTATTTTCATCTACTTTTTACAAATTCCATCTTTTCTGCACCTTACTTTCACAACATAACCAGAAAGGCAGTCCGTTTAAAGTATATAAACTCCATTTTCACCTACTTTTCCAAATTCCACCTTTTCTGCACGTTACTTTTACTACAGAACCAGAAAGGCAGTTCGTTTAAAGACGATAATTCCCTCTATCTTCACCTTCTTTCACGAATCACGACCCTCGGAAATTAAACACTCCTGCATTCGTAATTCTCAATCCCTTTCCGTGTTGATTCCTGTTTTGCAAAGGTAAATTACGCCTTTTTTCTTCCTTTTCCCTTGCAAATGATGTTTTGTTTGGGTACACGAGCCTCGGGTACTTGGGATGATGCCTTGAGCCCGCGGGAGAGTAAAGAGGCTTAGAGTGGAGTGGTGTCCGAGCGGTGAGAAGGGGAGGGGTGAGAGGGGAGACAGGGGAGACAGGGAGCAGCTTAAGGATTCCTCTCTTCAGGTTAAAGTTTGGGGAGGGGAAGGGACGAGGAGGGGGTAAAGGGTCAGTGGTACACTTAAACGCTCTCTCTCTCTCTCTCTCTCTCTCTCTCTCTCTCTCTCTCTCTCTCTCTCTCTCTCTCTCTCTCTCTCTCTCTCTCTCTCTCTCTCTCTCTCTCTCTCTCTCTCTCTCTCTCTCTCTCTCTCTCTCTTTCGCGCACGCACACAATCTCTTACACACACACACACACACACACACACACACACACACACACACACACACACACACACACACACACACACACACACACACACACACACACACACACACAGCAAGGAATAGTTTAAAAGTCCCTGAGGTCAGTTTAGTTTGAATTCTACGTAAGTGGTGTTATTTGTGTATTTTTGGTCACTTTTACTACTGCTACTACTACTACTACTACTACTACTACTACTACTACTACTACAATCACTAACAATAACACCTAACTTAATCAAACTTACTACTGACTACTGTTAGTACCACCACCACCACCACCACCACCTAAGCTAACGATCTAGACAATACTGCTTCTATTTAGCATTCACCTGACCTTACCTACCTGACACCCACCCATCCACACACACACACACACACACACACACACACACACACACACACACACACACACACACACACACACACACACACACACACACACACACACACACACACACACGCCCACGGTGCTTCAGTTTCCGCCCGATTTAGTGCGCACTAGATCGTCATTTGTTTGGCGTGAGTTGCATGCGAGAGTAGCAGTGCGTAAGTTGGCGCGTCTGGCGGCTGTAGTGTAGTGTGGTGAAGCTGTGTAGTGGAGGCGCACACACACACACACACACACACACACACACACACACACACACACACACACACACACACACACACACACACACACACACCTGCTCTCCGTGGGCGGTTGTTAAGCACGAAGGTATGTTTGACTCTCTCTCTCTCTCTCTCTCTCTCTCTCTCTCTCTCTCTCTCTCTCTCTCTCTCTCTCTCTCTCTCTCTCTCTCTCTCTCTCTCTCTCTCTCTCTCTCGCCCACTCGGTCTCTCGCTCGCTCGTTTTAATTCTCTACTAATCTTTAATTTGCTCTGATTTCGTGATTCTCTCTCTCTCTCTCTCTCTCTCTCTCTCTCTCTCTCTCTCTCTCTCTCTCTCTCTCTCTCTCTCTCTCTCTCTCTCTCTCTCTCTCTCTCTCTCTCTCTCTCCACCCTATTGTATCTATATGCATGTCTTCATTCGTGGCTGTAAGAGCAAACTGTCTCACAAACTAGCTATCTCTCACTCACTATCTCCCTCTCTCCCTCCCTCCCTCCCCCTCTCTCTCTTTCTCACTATCTCCCGACACAGCATCCCAGCGCGGCCATGCATCTCGTTTCACAGGTAAATAGTATGCACAGGTGTGTCATTCTTACCTGTTAGTCTTTGGGAGTCAATTTACAAGGCAGGGTGGCGTGAGGTAAATAAAAAGAGGTTCTTGTTTTCACTTGAATGGCGGAGATAGCTTAAGTATTATGTAAGTCTTGCGTGTACCATATTCCGTTATATAAACAAGGGATATTGCACGTTAGGACTGCCTTAAGTGACGGAGTGCTGAGAGAGAGAGAGAGAGAGAGAGAGAGAGAGAGAGAGAGAGAGAGAGAGAGAGATTCATACACTTAAGCAGGCAGTAAATCAGGCAGGAATGTTGTATATACTCTCTCTCTCTCTCTCTCTCTCTCTCTCTCTCTCTCTCTCTCTCTCTCTCTCTCTCTCTCTCTCTCTCTCTCTCTCTCTCTCTCTCTCTCTCTCTCTCTCTCTCTCTCTCTCTCTCTCTCTCTCTCTCTCTCTCTCTCTCTCTCTCTCTCTCTCTCTCTCTCGTGACATTTCGCTTCCTCATTCTCTTTTGTTATCCTTTTTTTCTCTCTCTCCTTCCTCTTCACCCTATCTCTTTCACCTTTCTCTCCTTCTCTCCTTCTATTTCCTTTCCCTTCTCTCGCTTGTTTCTCCTTTTCCTCGTTTCCCTTTCTAGTTAATTTTCTCTTCAGTTATCATGCACTTGCTACTTTCTTTCTTCTTTCTTTCCTTTTCTTTCTCTCTTTCTCAACCTTAGTTCATCTATTTTCATTTATCCTTTCTTCTTTTTTTTAATTGTCCTAGTTCTTTTTCTGCCATCGTTTTATTTTTTGATGTGTCCTTTGTATTTCCTCCTCCTCCTCCTCCTCCTCCTCCACCCATCCCCCCTCCTCCTCCTCCTGTAAATATATAGTAATTTTTAGCAGAAGTTACAGACGGAAAAAAAAATCTTTCCATTTTTTTGTACTTTTTCCTCTTTTTTTTTTTTTCTTTTTTTTCTTCAGGACGAGTATTAAACCTGTAGATACTCCCTTTACTTTTCAATCTTCATATGCCGCCCGTTGTTCATTTATGTATGCATGTATTCATTCATTCGTTTATTTATTCATTTATTCATTTTATTTATTTGGGTTC
>NC_087189.1:14632381-14637381 GCF_035594125.1 Scylla paramamosain | reverse complement strand
AGAGGAATGGTTAGACTGTATATTGTAGAAAAGGGAAAAGGGAAGAGAAGGGAGAAGAAAGGAAGAAGGGAGAAGAGAAGAGAAGAGAAGAGGTGAGATTGTGTATTTTAGAAAAGTTAAAGGAAAGGAAGGGAAGAGAAGGGAGAAGGAAAGGGAGAAGGAAGGGAGAAGAGAAGAAGAGAGGTTAGATTGTAAATTGTAGATAAAGAAAAGAAAGACAGGAAAATAGAAGGGACAAGAAAGGAAGGAGGAAGGAAGAAGAGAGTTGGAGAGCAGAGGTTAAACTGTAAATTGTAAATAAAGTAAAGAAAGGGAAGGGAAGGGAAGGGAGAAGAAAGGAAGAAGGAAGGGAGAAGAAAAGAGAAAAGAAGAGGTTAGACTGTGAATTGTAAAAAAAAGAAAGAAAAGAGAAGGAGGAGAAAATGGAGGAGAAAGGGAGAAGAGAAGAGAGAAAAGGTTAAATTATATATTGTGATTGTAAATTTGCTTGGTATACATTTAATACATTTATACCTCAGTGTGTATTGAACTGTATATTTTTGTTCATTCTTGTATTTTATCATTTACTCTTCTTTTTTGTTGTATTTCTGTGTGTGTGTGTGTGTGTGTGTGTGTGTGTGTGTGTGTGTGTGTGTGTGTGTGTGTGTGTGTGTGTATCATAGGCAGATTTTATTTATTTATTTATTTATTTGTATATTTCTTGTTTTCTTTTTCATTTTCTTTCTGTAAGTGGTAGTATTGGTTGTAAAAGTAGTAGTAGTAGTAGTAGTAGTAGTAGTAGTAATAGTAGTAGTAGTAGTTTAATTAGCCTATTTTTCTTTTTTGTCTTTTATTTGTTGATTTTTTCATTTTTCTCTCTCTCTCTCTCTCTCTCTCTCTCTCTCTCTCTCTCTCTCTCTCTCTCTCTCTCTCTCTCTCTCTCTCTCTCTCTCTCTCTCTCTCTCTCTCTCTCTCTCTCTCTCTCTCTCTCTCTCTGTGTGTGTGTGTGTACAAGTTTATTTTTGTTTATCTTTACTTGTTTTCTTTTATTTATTTTGTGTGTGTCCAAGTTTATCTCGTCTTTTTCATTCTATTTTCCATGTATTTTTTATTTACTTTATTTCCTTCCCCCACAATACCTTACCTGTGTTTTTTGTACAGGTGTGCGGGGCAGGTGCTAGTCTGGCCTCTTCTTTTATTTCTCGTATATATTTCCATTCATTTCACCAACACAGAAGATGGAAAACTCTCTCTCTCTCTCTCTCTCTCTCTCTCTCTCTCTCTCTCTCTCTCTCTCTCTCTCTCTCTCTCTCTCTCTCTCTCTCTCTCTCTCTCTCTCTCTCTCTCTCTCTCTCTCTCTCTCTCTTCACAGACACTTCATTCTCTCTCTCGTTCCTCTTTGTCTCCTCTCCCTCCTCCTTGCATCGTTCCCAGCTTCACCTCTGTCCCTCTCCCTCTCCCTCTCCCTCTCCCTCTCTCTTGCAGCCTTCCAGACACCTTAACAACACCGTCCGTGACTGCAATGTAGGTTTTGTCCCTCCAGTTTTCGTGCGCAAAGTTGGAGGAAGAAAGGAAGGCTGGAGGAAGCGAGAGAGGAAGAGAGAGAGAAGGGAGGGAGAGAAGGAGGAGCTGGAGAGTGAATGGAGGGAGGGGAGGAAGGGAGGGGTGGTGGAAAGGTGGAGAGAGAATAAGGGAGGAAGGGAGGGAGGTAACTAGGTGGAGATAGGAAAAAGGGAGGGAAGGAGGGAAAAAGGAGAGAAAAGAAGAGAAGGGAGGGAGGGAGGGAAGGAAATAGCTGGAGACGAGGAGGCGAGAAAGAAGAGAGAAAGGAGGGAGAGAGAGGGAGGAAGGAGAGAGAAGGGAAGGAAGAAGGTGGAAATGAAAGGGAGAAGGGAGGAGAGAAAGAGTGAAGGGAAGAAAAGCGTTAGAGAATAGGGATGGAGGGAAGGAGAGAGAGGAGGAGGGGAATAAATAAGGGAGAAAGGAGAAAGAAGAAAGAATGAAAGAGAAAATAAATAGGAAGACACATGGAAGCAAAGAAAGAAGAAAAGAAAAATGTTGAAGGAAAATAAAGAAACAAATGGAGAAAAAAAAAGAAAAAACAGGAAAGGAGTAACGGACAAGACAAGGAAAGAAAGAAAAAGAAAGAAAAATGTTTAATAAGTAAAATAAAAGGAAATAAATGGACGAAAAAAGGAAAAGAGGCAGGAAAGGGGAAACAAAGAAGGGAAGTAGAGAAGGAAAAAGAAAATGAAAGAAAGAGAAAAAAAGAAGAATATCGGAGTAAAAAAAATTAAAAAGAAAGAGAAATAGATAGAAAAAAGAACAGGAAAAGACGCAAGTGAGAAAAAAAGAAAGGAGGGAAAGAAAAAGAAGAAAAAAGAAAATGTCGAAATAAAATAAAAAAAAAAAGAAATAGAAAAAAAAAACAGTAAAAAAGGCACCAACTAAGGAAGGAGAGAAGGAAGGAAAAAAAGAAAGGAAGGAAAGAAGGAAAGAAAGAAGGAAAGAAGTAGTTTAGATATCTTGAAGTTAAATCCTTGCAAGTTATTTTTTTCTCTTATCAGTTTTGGAAGAGTTATCAAAGTTTTCTTTATTAACTGAGAGTCGTTTGCTAGAGAGAGAGAGAGAGAGAGAGAGAGAGAGAGAGAGAGAGAGAGAGAGAGAGAGAGAGAGAGAGAGAGAGGATGAGTCAGTGAATTCGTCTAGACAACATGTGACATTCTGGAAATTCTCTCTCTCTCTCTCTCTCTCTCTCTCTCTCTCTCTCTCTCTCTCTCTCTCTCTCTCTCTCTCTCTCTCTCTCTCTCTCTCTCCATCACCCTCTCTATCTTATACACTCATTCCCCTCTCTTCCCCTTCCCTCTCCCCGTCTCTCCTCTTGAGATATGGAGGTTAGAGGGGAGAAAGGTGGGGGAGGGGAGGTGAGGGGAAGGGGAAAGGGGAAAAAGGAAGGGGGAACAACTCTGCAATCCATCGACGAATGTTTGGGAAGGAAAAGGGGAAGAAAAAAGGGGAAGATTGGTATGTCTTTTTGAATTGAAATGTTTCGGATGAGGGGAGAGGGAAGAGGGAGAGGGAGAGGGGATAGGTAAAAAAAAAAAAGGGGGAAGAAAGGAAGGAAGGGGAAAAAATGACTGATTGTTTGTGTCAAGAAAATGATATATCGATTTTTTTTCCCTCCTGTTGGTGTATGTATGATTCTCTCTCTCTCTCTCTCTCTCTCTCTCTCTCTCTCTCTCTCTCTCTCTCTCTCTCTCTCTCTCTCTCTCTCTCTCTCTCTCTCTCTCTCTCTCTCTCTCTCTCTCTCTCTCTCTCTCTCTCTCTCTCTCTCTCTCTAAGTCTTGTAATTTCTTTATTTATTCTCTCTAAATCTATTAACATATCCTACTTAATTATATCATATCTAAACTTGTTATGTATTTATCTATCTATTATGTAACTATCTACTCTCTATGTATTCTGTCTATCATAACTTTAAATATATTCGCTCTATCTTTCATTATGTTTAAAATTATTTAGATTCTATTTCTTTTACATCGTCTTTATCTACCTCATATGTCTGTTATATTATCTATCTAGCTATCTGTCTGTCTGTATCTGCTTGTCTATCTATCTATCCGTCTATTTACTGTCTATCAATCACTGTCTATTGATCTGTCTGTGTTTATCTACCTCTCGCTGTCTCTGTCTCTATCTCTCTTTATACATGTCTGTTTATCTATTTTATCTACCTATCTATATTTATCCTGTTTATTCTATCTATCTATCTATCTATATCTATCTACCTATCTATTGTATTTCTGCCGATAATATAACACTTTTCTTTCTTCCCCCTTCAAATATAACACACAACAGAACTCGTTTACAAAATCACCACTCATTAATGTACTTACCCCATACATCTCTCTCTCTCTCTCTCTCTCTCTCTCTCTCTCTCTCTCTCTCTCTCTCTCTCTCTCTCTCTCTCTCTCTCTCTCTCTCTCTCTCTCTCTCTCTTGCACATTTTCACCGTCCAATAATAATAAGTTGATCTTTTTTGTCTGGCCTCTCTTTATTAAATGGTAAATCACGTGGTTTGGCCAGCTGCCTTAATTAAGTTTATAATACCTGGCCACACCTTTGCATTCGGGGCACAATTAAGCTTCCCATCCATCCCCGTTTCATTAAAGGCAAATGGAAGCCAAACGATGAAACGTGAATGAATGGAGGAGAAAATCATGTGTTTGGTTTTCAGAGAGAGAGAGAGAGAGAGAGAGAGAGAGAGAGAGAGAGAGAGAGAGAGAGAGATCTAATAATGGTGTCTTTTTATCTGTGAAATGTTATAAATTTATGTAATGTTGTTGTGACTATTATGAAATGTATCTGTTAGAGAGAGAGAGAGAGAGAGAGAGAGAGAGAGAGAGAGAGAGAGAGAGAGAGAGAGAGAGAGAGAGAGTAAACCTTGAATATAGTAGAATAATAACTAAAGAAAGTAGGAAATAAACGATGAGAGAGAGAGAGAGAGAGAGAGAGAGAGAGAGAGAGAGAGAGAGAGAGAGAGAGAGAGAGAGAGAGAGAGAGAAATCACACACACACACACTCTAAATAGGAAAAGTTGTTCAATATTTTCAGAGAGAGAGAGAGAGAGAGAGAGAGAGAGAGAGAGAGAGAGAGAGAGAGTGCAAGAAACATATATGTAAATTTTCTCTCCTCTCTGCCTTTCCTCCTTCCTCCACGTATACATATTGCCTCTTTTCCTCTCCCTCCTTCCTCTCCTCTTCCTCTCCTCTTCCTCCTCTCCTTCCTCCTCTTCCTGTGTCTTATTTATATTCTTCCTTCTTTAACCATATACACATTTCCCTCCAGTTTCGCTCCTTCCGCCGCTCTCTCTCTCTCTCTCTCTCTCTCTCTCTCTCTCTCTCTCTCTCTCTCTCTCTCTCTCTCTCTCTCTCTCTCTCTCTCTCTCTCTCAGGACACTTTGCTTTCACTCCAGTTAACGTCAGAAGTTGTTAAAGATTGAGAGAGAGAGAGAGAGAGAG
>NC_087189.1:14612381-14624881 GCF_035594125.1 Scylla paramamosain | reverse complement strand
AAAAGTTGGAAGCGAGATACGATGAAGGAAAAACTACCTTCCTCTTCCTCCTCCTCCTCCTCCTCCTCCTCCTCCTCCTCCAAAAATTTTCTTTCACTTTTTTTATTTTTCTCTACTACTTTCTCCTCCTCCTCCTCCTCCTCCTCCTCCTCCTCCTCCTCCTCCTCCTCCTCCTCCTCCTCCTCCTCCTCCTCCACTTATTACCTCCAGTTTTTTCTCATTCAGTGTATCTTTCTCCTCCTCCTCCTCCTCCTTCTCCTCCTCCTCCTCCTCCTCCTCCTCCTCCTCCTCCTCCTCCTCCTCCTCCTCCTCCTCCTCCTCCTCCTCCTCCTCAGTACCCTCTGAACAAGCCTTTAGGTTTCATTACTTGGCCCTTATTGTGAGGAGGAGGAGGAAGAGGAGGAGGAGGAGGAGGAGGAGGAGGGAGCAAAAGGAGGAGGAGGAGAAGAATCAAGGTGTGTGGAGGCATAGAATGTAAGATATGGAATGAGAGAGAGAGAGAGAGAGAGAGAGAGAGAGAGAGAGAGAGAGAGAGAGAGAGAGAGAGAGAGAGAGAGGATTGTGGGTTGAAGAAAGATATGGTGATAGGCCAAGTATTTCAGAGAGAGAGAGAGAGAGAGAGAGAGAGAGAGAGAGAGAGAGAGAGAGAGAGAGAGAGAGAGAGAGAGAGAGAGAATGTTAGTCGTTAATCATAAAGCAAATAAACAAGCAATTTATCTCAAAAACAACAAAAGCAACCATGAAGTGTGTGTGTGTGTGTGTGTGTGTGTGTGTGTGTGTGTGTGTGTGTGTGTGTGTGTACGTCTGTTTTAAACTGTGATAGAAGTAAGAAGTAGAGGAGGGGGAGGAGGAGGAGGAGGAGAAGGAAGGAGAAGGAGGAGGAGGACGGCATGAAAGAGGAGGAGGAGGAGGAGAGGAAGAGGAAGAGGATATCATGATGTTAAAAGTAAATAATATTCCGTTTTCTATACATTTTTTGAGAGAGAGAGAGAGAGAGAGAGAGAGAGAGAGAGAGAGAGAGAGAGAGAGAGAGAGAGAGAGAGAGAGAGAGCGGCTATAGTACACAAACTACAAACAATTTTTCAGCCATATCTCTCTCTCTCTCTCTCTCTCTCTCTCTCTCTCTCTCTCTCTCTCTCTCTCTCTCTCTCTCTCTCTGAGGCCACAAAAGGCTCAGTGGAGGTAAGATTTTGGCCTCACATAAATTCTGGTGCTGAGAGGAGGAGGGGGAAGAGGAGGAGGAGGAGGAGGAGGAGGAGGAGGAGGAGGAGGAGGAGGAGGAGGAGGAGGAGGAGGAGGGGGTGCGTAGATCCATAGGGACCACTAAACCTCACCCGACTTCCACTATGTCCTCCTCCTCCTCCTCCTCCTCCTCCTCCTCCTCCTCCTCCTCCTCCTCCTCCTCCTCCTCCTCCTCCTCCTCCTCCTCTTACATTCTTCTCCCTCTCATGCATAACTCGTCTTCTTCCTTGTTCAGTTTTTTTTTTTCTACTCTCTCTCTCTCTCTCTCTCTCTCTCTCTCTCTCTCTCTCTCTCTCTCTCTCTCTCTCTCTCTCTCTCTCTCTCTCTCTCTCTCTTACGTAATACGAAAAGAAATTGTCGTAACGTTGTACTTTCGGTAATATCAAGTTTCCTCCTCCTCCTCCTCCTCCTCCTCCTCCTCCTCCTCCTCCTCCTCCTCCTCCTCCTCCTCCTCCTCCTCCTCCTCCTCCTCCTCTTCCTCCTCTTTTCGTTTACTATTTCCATCCAGTGTCTTTCATTACATGCCCTCATCCACAACCTCTCTCTCTCTCTCTCTCTCTCTCTCTCTCTCTCTCTCTCTCTCTCTCTCTCTCTCTCTCTCTCTCTCTCTCTCTCTCTCTCTCTCTCTCTCTCTCTCTTCCTAGAAGCTCTCCAGTCGTCATTTCCAATTTTCAGTGAATGGAGATTACTCAAAATGCCTTTTTTTTTTTTTTGAAGCAATAGCAGGGGTAGTAGTAGTAGTAGTAGTAGTAGTAGTAGTAGTTGTTGTTGTTGTTGTAGAAGCAGTATAATATGGGTTTTGGGGTCGAAGTAGTAGTAGTAGTAGTAGTAGTACTAGTAGTTGATAATAACAACAACAACAACAATAGCAACAACAACAATACCAAGTACATTAGTAGCGAAAAATAGTATTAATAGCAAACCAGCAGCAGTAGTAGTTGTTGTAGTGGTAATATTAGCAGCAGTAGTAGTAGTAGCACCACCACCACCGCCACCACCACCACCACCACCACCACCACCAACTACCAATACGTAGATTAAAAACCGCCACATTTTGACCATTTCGACTTGAGTATTATCCACTGGTAAAGCATTGAGTCATTACTTTGATGGGCCTTTATACCGAGTCTGCGGCCACGCGAGTCCCCCGGCCCGATATATGTGTGTGTGTGTGTGTGTGTGTGTCTGTGAAATGTCTCGCTCTTCCGGGCTGGCTGTGGTCGGGCGGGCGGGCGGGCTGGCTGGCTGGCTGGCTGGCTGGCTAGATGGATGGATGGATGGATGAATGGATGGTTATTCAGCTCGCCTATCGGTCTAGTTTTCCTGGGAATCTTAGTTAGTTGGGTCTGATTTCCATTTTTATTTGTTTCCTTTTTTTTTTGTGTGTGTGTGTGTGTGAGTGTGAGTGGATGAGTATTTATTTATTTATATTTTTTTTGTTCCTTTTTTTCGTATGTGTTTCTCGTGTTCCTGGAATTCTTTAACTAATTGGTCTCTTATTTCCACTTTTTTATTCTTGTTTCCCGGTTTTTTTGTGGGTTTTTAGTCATTTTTTTTTACGTTTTTTTTTTTAGTTTTGCTTGAATTACTCTTTTTTTTTTTTGTTTCTCGTCTTTTTTTGGAAATCTTAAATTATTGGTCTTATTTTCATTTTGATTCGTGTTTCTTTTGTTTGATTTTTTTTAGATGTTTTTGTGGTTTTTTATTAATTTTTTATATATATTTTACATAAATTACTTAGGTTTTCATATGCCTCTCGTCTTCCTGGAAATATTAACTAGTTGGTCTCTTTTTTAATTTTTATTCGGCTATTCTTATTTTTATTTATTTATTTATTTATTTATTTATTGGTGTGTGACTGAGCTTTTTACATTTTTTCCTTTATTTTTCTGTATTTTCCATCTCTTTTCGTCATGAATTTCGACTTTCTTTTCATCTTTTCCTAGTTGAATTTTAACTTTTCATGTTTTACAATTTTTACCAACGATTTTCATTTTTTTTTTTTTTTAGTTTTACTGTTTTATTTCATATTTTCCTTCATTCGATTTCTCTCGCTTACTCTCTCCCTCTCCCTCTCTCCCTCTCCCTCTCTCCCTGTCCCTCCCTCGCAGTTAATATAATATACACCACACTTTTAACTGCCTCCACCTCCTTTTTTTCTTCTTAATCTTCCCCGCAGCTCCTTCTTAACTTAGTGTGTGTTAACCTGCACCACATTACTGTATATTTTAGGATTAAACTTGCAAACTTTAATGTAATCTTCCGTGTATTATATAAGGGAAAAACCATCAACTGATATTATTTGTACTGTTATGGTTACTGCTGCTACTGATGCTGGTGCTGCTGCTGCTACTACTACTACTACTACTACTACTACTACTACTACTACTACTACTACTACTACTTGTTCTCATTCATCTTCGTCTCCTTTCTTAGTTCCAATAATACTATCCCTTATCTCACTACTACTACTACTACTACAACAACAACAACAACTACTACTACTACTACTACTACTACTACTACTACTACTACTACTACTACTACTACAATAACTACTGCTACTACTACTATTACTACTACTACAATAACTACTACTACTACTACTACTACTACTACTACTACTACTACTACTACTACTACTACTACTACTACTAATGCTACTACTACTACTAGTACTACTACTACTACTACTGTTATTACTACTACTACTACTACTACTACTACTACCACCACCACCACCACCACCACCAAAATAGTAACATTCAATAGAGGAAACTTGAGAACACATATTCAATTTTTTTCATGGAAAGGTAAGAAATATTTGCCCCATTTTTTTTCCCTCCCCCTTTTTTCTTCCCTCACTTTTTTTTTTGGGTGGGAGGGAAACTTAAGACCTTGTACAAGACTCGAGAAATATAATAACGTGCGTTCTTTCATAACCTTAGCCCGTTTTCTTTGTCGTTGTTTACGTCTTGAGTTCCCGTTTTCCTTTCCAGACTTGAAGGTGTAACTGTAGTAGTAGTAGTAGTAGTAGTAGTAGTAGTAGTGATGGTGGTGGTGGTGGTGGTGGTGGTGGTTCATTCAATGATTGGAAGATGAACAAAGAAATTAGGAAAGAAATTAGAGAGAGAGAGAGAGAGAGAGAGAGAGAGAGAGAGAGAGAGAGAGAGAGAGAGAGAGAGAGAGAGAGAGAGAGAGAGAGAGAGAGAGAGAGAGAGAGAGAGAGAGAGAGAGAGAGAGAGAGAGAGAGAGAGAGAGAGAATAAAAGTAACAATAAAGAACACAAAGAAATGCATAAATAACAAGAAACGAAAAAAAGAATAACAAAAATATAACAAAAATTTCTCTTCTAATCAAGGAAATTTCAAGATAAATAAAACATTTAATTAACAGACAATTATAGGAAAGCAGGATAGGAAAAGGAGGGAAAAATCTTGAAAGAGTAAAGGAAAACGGGAAAAACTGATAGGATCTCCTTTCGGGGGAAAATGAAGGGAGAGGCTGAGTAAGGGGAAAAATATGTGAGGGTAGAAGGGAGAGGGAGAGAGGAGAGAGAGGGAGATCACTGTTAGAGAAGCAATGAATTGATGCTATAAAAAGGGTCATGTTTTGTGTGTGTGTGTGTGTATGTGTGTGTGTGTGTGTGTGTAGGGAAGGACATCAGATTGCTATTAGGTTCTTTGTTGTTGTTGTTGACGGTGGTGGTGATGGTGGTTGTTATTGTTGTTGTTATGGTTGTTGTTGATGATGTTGTCATGTTTCTTGTTTTCCTTCGTCGTGTTTCAGAATAGCTGTAAACTTTTTGCATCTCATCATCATCCTGTCTGTCACTGTCCGTCTGTGTTTGTCTGTGTTTCGTATGAGAGAGAGAGAGAGAGAGAGAGAGAGAGAGAGAGAGAGAGAGAGAGAGAGAGAGAGAGAGAGAGAGAATTAGATTTCCTTTCTTTCCACCTTCCATCTCTTTCTCTCTCTCTCTCTCTCTCTCTCTCTCTCTCTCTCTCTCTCTCTCTCTCTCTCTCTCTCTCTCTCTCTCTCTCTCTCTCTCTCTCTCTCTCTCTCTCTCTCTCTCTCTAGTACAGCGAAATGTATACGAGACAGGAAGATAATATGATAGCCACAGAACACTACTCTCTCTCTCTCTCTCTCTCTCTCTCTCTCTCTCTCTCTCTCTCTCTCTCTCTCTCTCTCTCTCTCTCTCTCTCTCTCTCTCTCTCTCTCTCTCTCTCTCTAATTGTGGTTTATGTTTCTTGGTCTACTTTTCTTTAACTTCTGGCTTTTTTTTTCCTCCGAAGAATACGAGAAGAAAGTTTCCTCTGTTTTTCCTCCTCCTCCTCCTCCTCCTCCTCCTCCTCCTCCTCCTCCTCCTCCTCCTCCTCCTCCTCCTCCTCCTCCTCCTCCTCCTCCTCCTCCTCCTCCTCCTCCTCCTCCTCCTCCTCCTCCTCCTTCCCCATTTTCTTCGCCGTCCAAGCCACAACCCAATTATTTTTTGCTGTGTCATTTGGACCTTTTATTGCTCTCTCTCTCTCTCTCTCTCTCTCTCTCTCTCTCTCTCTCTCTCTCTCTCTCTCTCTCTCTCTCTCTCTCTCTCTCTCTCTCTCTCTCTCTCTCTCTCTCTCTCTCTCTCTCTCCCTCTTAATTTAGTTAGCGTCCTTCCCCTGTAACATTGTACCTCGCCATAACAGAACCCGGACTTATATGTAATTTAAAAACAGGTTGTGTAGTGGTGGCCAAGTCTCTTACGCCCTTTAGGTCACTTTAGGAAACCCCACTTATATAAGGAGACGGAGATAAAGTAAGAAATAGTGGTAGTAGTAGTGGTAGTAGTGGTGGTGGTAGTGGTAGTAGCTGTGGTGGTGGTAATAATAATAGTGGTGGTGGTAGTAGCAGTAGTAGTAGTAGTAGTAGTAGTAGTAGTTGCAATAGTAGTAGTAATTTTTTCGTATGCTGGAAGTTGAGGAAAATACTGGAAAATGGAAAGAAAATATTGCTTCATCAAGGAAAACGGACACAAAGTTAGAAATGTTTAAGAGAATGGAAAAAAATCCCTTTCGCAGTTTGGGAGGAAAACAAAGTTGAGGAAAATATTAGAAAACGGAAGAAAATATTTAGTGAAAGAAAATGGAGGTTATGTAATAGCAAATAAAGGAAAAGATTACTTAGCCCTTCGCATATGATATTTTTTAATGAAAGGAAAAATTCATCTCATAGAAAACGGAGATAGAGTAATACGTAGAACGGAAAGAGATTAACGAGAAAATAAAAAAGAACTAAAAATGTGAAAGATTAAAAGGACAATATTTATTTACCTCTTGTGTAGAGAAAATATATAATAGTAAGAAGAGTAATGAAATATAACCAGAAGACTTAGTAAAATACGAACAAAGGGAAGAAGAGGAAGAAAAAGATACAGGACTAAATGGTTTAAAAGGAAAATAAGGACGAAAAAAAATAAAAACGGAAAAAAATACTTCAGTCAAGAAAAGATGAAATGGAAAAACAGAAAGAAAGAAATAGAAAATAATACAAGAATAAGTATTAGTAAATAGAGAAAGAAATAGATAATTAAAGATAGAAACCGAAGTAAATGAGGAAATGGAAAAGAAATATTATGAAATTAAATCAAACAATCATTAACCTCTACAGAAGAAGAAGAATAAATAATAAAAAAATGAATAAATAAATAAAAGAAATACTAAATAGAGAAAAAATATTAAAAAGGTTAAAAACGAAAGAAAAAAATTAAAAGAAAATATGAAAAGAAAAAAACACAAATTAACTTATACAGAACAAACACAGCAACAGGTACAATTACACAACACAATCAAATTACTTAATTATTAAAAGTTACAACAATTACTTCCATTCTTTTATGCTTGTGGAGAAGAGGTACTAGTGCTGCTTGTTCTTTCTTTGTGTTCTCTTGCGTCACCTGGCGGGGCTCACGGGGCTGCAGAGAGTGCTAAGTGTTTGGTGCTGCCGTCTGCTACTCTTCCCAGGCTCTGTATTGTGTGTGTGTGTGTGTGTGTGTGTGTGTGTGTGTGTGTAGGCAGGATTCTTGACTTTTGCGTTTGTGTGTTTTTTTTGTATTTTGTTTTTATTGATATTTTTCTTTCTTTTTTTTTTCTTTAGTCACTTTTTTTATTTTGTTTTTCATTTTACTGTTGTTTTGTTTTTTTCTATTTTTTTTTTTTTTTTTTGTAAGGGGGTGATGCAAATGATTTTCTTTTATTTTTTGTGCCTTTTTTTCTCTCTATCCTTTTATTTATCTTTTTTTTTGTCACTGTTCTATTCCACTGTTTTTTTTTTCTTGTTCCAGATATTTCAATCAATTCCAGTCTGTTTTATCAGTTTTTTTTTTTTTTTCTTTCCAGATCCCTTTTAGTCGATTCAAATTCCCATGATTCTGTCCTTACCTTGGCCTTTATTCTTCATTCATATATTCCAGTCGATTCCAGTCTGTTCTTATCTTTTCCTTCCCTTCCAGATCCCTTCCAGTTCTCATTTATCTGTTCTTACCATTATCTTTCCCTTCAGATTCATTCCAGTCGATTCCAGTTCTCATATTCTTACCGCTGTCTTCTCTTGACATTCCAAACAATCCCAGTCTGTTCTTGTCTCTGTTTACACTTCCAGATCCCTTTTCAGTGAACTCCACCAACTCTGCAGACACCCACACCTCTTTCCAGTCCAGGGGCGGTGGAGTACGGGGTTCCAGCAGCTGCAGCAGTTAGGTAAGTGTTCCAGCCTCGCATCACGAATATGACGCTGTTAGGAACGCCGGCAATCCTTCCATTCCGAGGCGGCATTTAGAAGCGCAAATACGGCCGCACTTTTTGCCCTCGCGGAGTCATTTACTGCACTGCCACCCCCCTCGCACCTCACTGAGACTTCCGGGGGCTAGGAGAGGCGGGGAGATGGGGGAACAGAGGAGGGAAGGGGGCGAGAAAGAGATGGAGGGGAGGGGATGACAAAGAAGAGGGGGAGGATGAGGGAAGGGAGGGGTTGGGATAGGCAGGGAGAGAGGGTGAGGAAGAGAGGAGAGGGCGAGAGAAAGTAGAGAGAGAGAGAGGAGTGTAGGGAAGTGTGTGTTTGGAGGTAAAAAGAGGGGAGAAAAGAATGGAGGAAAGAGGGAGAGGGGAGAGAAGAGTAATGTTGGAGATAAAGAGGAAAAGAAAAGAGAAGAACGAAAGAGGAGGAAGGAAGAGAATAGAGATTTTGGAGGTAGAGAAAGGAAGGAAAGAGGAGGAAGACAGAAGGGAAGGAGAAGAAGAGTTTGAAGGTGGAGGAAAACGCAGAGGAGGGAAACGAGGAAAGACGAAAGTTTCTGAATGGGGAAGAAAAGGAGGAAAGGAGGAGGTAAGGAAAGAGGTGTTTGGAGGGAGGGCGAGAGGAAGAGGAGGAAAGGAGGTAGGAATGCGTAGGTTTTGGAGGGAATGAAAGAAAAGAGGAGGAAAGAGAAATTGTATTTAAAAGTAGAGGGAGGGTTGGAGGAGGAAGGGAAGAGAGAGAGAGAGAGAGAGAGAGAGAGAGAGAGAGAGAGAGAGAGAGAGAGAGAGAGAATTTTCATTGGTTCGAAATATTTCTATTTTATTTTATTGGGTCGTTCAGTCAGTTCAGTTCACCATTAAGTTGTTGTTTTTTTTATTTCCTATCTTCCTTTTATATTTATTTGTATTTCCTTTGGTTAGAAAAAAATATTGTTTAATTTCTTTCTTTTATGTATTTTTTTCTTTTATTCTCTTTGGTTCGATTTATTTATCTTATTTATTTTTAAGTCATTTTTATATATATTTTTTTGTTTACCATTAACTCTTTGACTACAATTTAGCACACCTTTCTTTCATCACAAGTCACTCCGAGACATCTTTACCTGTTCCATCGTCACCTGCAATATTTAAACTATCTAAGGATTACAAAATATATTCCATTTTAACCCGTGACTTTCTAATAAACCCTTTTAACTATTTCACACATTACTTTCTGGTGCTGCAAATTGTTTCGTATCACAGTGAAGCAGAATTAAGACCATTAAAAATAAAAACCTTCACCTTCATACGATATTGATAACCTTAAATAAACACTAAGTTTAATTTGGATCCTGTTATTGAAATGGAAAGGTAGGAAGTCTCCATCAAGTCAGGGCAGTGAAGCGTCTGAATGTCACCGCGCATAACAAATAGAACACCGGGCAGCTTGTAATTATCTGCCTGTACTTTTCTTCTCTCCTCTGCCTCTTAAGTATTCACGCGCGCTGGAATGCCACGCAGACCACCACACGTTTACGTAAATCTGTGTGTGTGTTAGCCTGCGTGTGTGTGAGTGTAATTGTCACCTGTCTGTTGAAAACTTGTGATGTGTGGCTGATGAGGGAGTTAGAGAGAGAGAGAGAGAGAGAGAGAGAGAGAGAGAGAGAGAGAGAGAGAGAGTTTATTGCGATCTTTCTTTTGTCGTATAAATGTCTCTCTCTCTCTCTCTCTCTCTCTCTCTCTCTCTCTCTCTCTCTCTCTCTCTCTCTCTCTCTCTCATTAACATTATTATTATTATTATTATTATTATTATTATTATTATTATTATTATTATTATTATTATTATTATTATTATTACTACTACTACTACTACTACTACTACTACTACTACTACTACTACTACTACTACTACTACTACTACTACTACTACTACTACTACTACTACTCTCTCTCTCTCTCTCTCTCTCTCTCTCTCTCTCTCTCTCTCTCTCTCTCTCTCTCTCTCTCTCTCTCTCTCTCTCTCTCTCTCTCTCTCTCTCTCTCATTCACTTAAACTACTCCACATTTTCTCCCTCGTTCATTTTCCTTTTTCCTCAACCTCATCTCGTTTTCTGTGTTCCGTACTCGTCGTGGTTCCATTTTCTTTGACTCCTCTTCCCGTTTTCTTTCCGGCCTGTCCTCGTCTCGTTTTCTTTTTCACAGGGTTCCATTAATCGTGTTTTCTTCGTTTCTCTTTTCTGTCACGTATTGTTGTGGTGCTTCATTTTCTGCTTCCTCCACCTGTCCTTGATACGACACACACACACACACACACACACACACACACACACACACACACACACACACACACACACACACACACACACACACACACACACACACACACACACACACACCAAATCGTATTGTTATTACTATTTTTATTGATATTATTCTTATTTACTACTACTACTACTACTACTACTACTAGTACTATTGCTGCTAAGAACAAGAACAACAGCATGAACAACATTACTACTACTACTACTACTACTACTACTACTACTACTACTACTACTACTACTACTACTACCACCACTATTACTACTTTATTTTTCCTGTTTTACTTTTAGCTTCACGCACTGTTGAGGTTTTGTTAGTAGTAGTGGTGGTGGTGGTAGTGGTGGTGGTGGTGGTGGTGGTGGTGGTGGTGGTGGTGGTAGTGGTAAATGTTATTGTTGTTGTTATTGCATTCGATTCAATAGCTATGAAGGTGCTGAAGGGGAAGGAACGGGGAAGGGGAATGAGGAAGGGGAAGAGGAGGGTGAGGGGGGAGATGTGAGAGGTCAGAGAGAGAAAGAGAGAGAGAGGGGAGAGAAAAGTCACAAGGGAAGAAGAATAAAGTAATTTGAAGTGAAAGGGAGAAAGAGGGGAAAGGAAGAGGAAGAGGGGAAAGGGGAGGGGATGAAGAGTAAAAGGGTGTTTAGGTTTGGGGTGACTTGGGGGAGAGGAGAGAAGAGAGGGGAAGGAAGAGAGGGAGGGGAGAGAAAAGACCAGTTAGGGAGAGAGAGAGAGAGAGAGAGAGAGAGAGAGAGAGAGAGAGAGAGAGAGAGAGAGAGAGAGAGAGAGAGAGGAATGTGAGGGGAAGTGTGTGTCTTGGGAAGGGGGAGAGGAAGGGGAGGGAGGAGAAGAGAGAGGAAGGGGAGGGATGGGAAGAGAGGGGAAGGGGTGGAGGTGACAGAGGTAATGAATTGAGGTGGTGGGGTGGAAGGGGTTAATGGAAAGGGGGAGAACAATAATAATAAAGGGGGTGGAGGAAGGAGGGGAGGAAGGGGGAAGGAGAGGGGGAGGTAAAGGTAATGAATGACTAAGAGGAGGAGGAGGAGGAGAGGAGGAGGAAGAAGATGGAGGAGGAGGAGGAGGAGGAAGATGGAGGAGGAGAAAGGAGCGCAAAATAGGGATAATTTACGTGCTTTTGGAAGAGAGAGAGAGAGAGAGAGAGAGAGAGAGAGAGAGAGAGAGAGAGAGAGAGAGAGAGATGGGGGGAATTACAAGTGATAGAGTAGATGGTAGTGATGGAATAGGAGAGAGACAGACAGACAGAGAGAGAGAGAGAGAGAGAGAGAGAGAGAGAGAGAGAGAGAGAGAGAGAGAGAGAGAGAGAGAGAGAGAGAGAGAGAGAGTGGTAATGAGGGAGAAGGGAGGTGTTAAAAGTAGAATCCGTCGCTAGAGGAACCATTGGCATTTAATTAACGCCGTAATGGCCTGGGTATGGGATGTTAATGGGTGGTGGTGGTGGTGGTGGTGGTGGTGGTGGTGGTCGTAGTGGTGGTGGTGGTGGTGGAGTGATGGAGTGTTACAGAGTGGGTCAAAAAGAGTGGAAAATAATTGCTAAACTGCATCGCTTAGAGAGAGAGAGAGAGAGAGAGAGAGAGAGAGAGAGAGAGAGAGAGAGAGAGAGAGAGAGAGAGAGAGAGAGAGAGAGAGAGAGGGGGGGAGTCATTTCGACCACACTCTCACTAACTTTAAAATACATTAATTTAATATACCACACCCAGACAGGACGCCCCAAGAGAGAGAGAGAGAGAGAGAGAGAGAGAGAGAGAGAGAGAGAGAGAGAGAGAGAGAGAGAGAGAGAGAGAGGGGGGGGATTAGACCATCATTATATCAATATTTTCTTTAAGTTTTTATTTACCTTTATTTTTGTCCTTTCTAAAAAAAAAAAAGTAAATTATTTTCTTCCCTTTTTTCCTTTTCCTTTTCATCCTGTGTTGATTTTCCTTTCCTCTTAATTCAAAATTCAGTTATTTCTCTCTTTTTAGTGTTTTTTCTTTAAATTTTCCTAACTCTATCTAAACTTGGAAAATCTTTTATTTTTCCTTGCTTGCATTTTCATTTTTTTTAATAATTATATTTTATTTTCACATCTGATTATAATGTATTTCCTTTAATTTTATCGTTATTATCATCTTTTATTTAATTTTACCTCAACTTTCCCTCTTTTTTTATTTTCTTTTACTCTTTTCGTTG
>NC_087189.1:14597381-14599881 GCF_035594125.1 Scylla paramamosain | reverse complement strand
AAACCCAGAATTATCCTTGCCTAATTTGTGCCCACTTTGTCCCTCTCATTCGGATCCGGTTAGGAATGTTGATTAAATATCCGACACTGATTGAATTGTTCCTCTAATTCGGACGCGGGTTCTCTAATCGCCGTGATGCCTCCGGAAGAAAAAAGCAATAAAAATGGAAATGATCCGAATTATCCGAATTTGCAAACCTTGGTCTTCCGGATTTCCGTGTGTGTGTGTGTGTGTGTGTGTGTGTGTGTGTGTGTGTGTGTGTGTGTGTGTGTGTGTGTGTGTTCGTACTGTTTCTTTCTGGCTTGTCTGTCTGTTCTGTTTGTGTGTGTGTGTGTGTGTGTGTGTGTGTGTGTGTTCGTACTGTTTCTTTCTGGCTTGTCTGTCTGTTCTGTTTGTGTATGTGTGTGTGTGTGTGTGTGTGTGTGTGTGTGTGTGTGTGTGTGTGTGTGTGTGTGTGTGTTCGTGTATGGATTTGAATTTTAGATTACTCTCTCTCTCTCTCTCTCTCTCTCTCTCTCTCTCTCTCTCTCTCTCTCTCTCTCTCTCTCTCTCTCTCTCTCTCTCTCTCTCTCTCTCTCTCTCTCCAACTTGCCCAAGTCGAAATATATATATACGAGAGAGAGAGAGAGAGAGAGAGAGAGAGAGAGAGAGAGAGAGAGAGAGAGAGAGAGAGAGAGAGAGAGACTAAAGGAACTGCAAGACTGTGTGACGTTAAAAATGAGTCTGCCAGAGAGAGAGAGAGAGAGAGAGAGAGAGAGAGAGAGAGAGAGAGAGAGAGAGAGAGAGAGAGAGAGAGAGAGAGAGAGAGAGAGAGAGAGAGAGAGAGAGAGAGAGCGCTAACAAAGTAGGGAATACCGTTGGAAAATTTGGTTCTGTTTTGCATCCGGTTCTTGCAAAATCCGGATTTGGAGTTTCGAATCTCGCTCATGAAAACCAAACCTTAAGCCGGACCGGGGATATACTGGAGAGAGAGAGAGAGAGAGAGAGAGAGAGAGAGAGAGAGAGAGAGAGAGAGAGAGAGAGAGAGAGAGAGGATTGTAATTAAAGACTCTCTCTCCCTCTCTCTCTCTCTAAAAAGTAATAAAAAAAAATAGAAAATAGAAAAGTACCCCAAAAAATTCAACAAAGAAAACCAACAAAAACAAATTCAGTAAACAAAAAGAAACCAAACAAACAAACAAACAAACAAACAATGCAAAACTAAAACTAACCAAAAAAACACAATAAAACGAATTTTTTATAAAACAAACAAACAAACGAACGAACAAACAAACAAACTGGCAGTCTCAGCTCATTAGGTAGGAAGTGGAGGAATGGAGAGATGGAGGGAGGGAGGGAGGGAAGGTGGGGAGGAATGAGAGGAGTAAGGCAGGGTGGGAGGGAGGGAGGAAGGGAGGGAGGAAGAGGAGAAAGGGAGAGAACGAAGAGAAGAAGATTTGGAAAGGAAGAAAGGAATGAAGAGGAGGAAACAATAAGAGAGAGAGAGAGAGATTATTTTCGAAGTGGAAAGAGGGAGAGAAGAGAGTGGGAAAGAGAAGTGGAGAGAATGGGACAAAGAAAGGGAGGAAATAGAGAAATGTAGAAGAACAGAAGAAAGTGATAAATTGATGGGTTGAGAGAGAGAGAGAGAGGGGGGTAGGGAAAAGAGAAGGAAAGAGAAAATGGTAGAGGAAAAGAGGATGTGCGAGGAAAGACAAGAGGTAAAAAAGGTAAAAAAAAAAGAAGAAAGAGGAAAGAGAAAGACCACGGGAAGGGAAATTTAGAGAAGAGGGTAAAATGAAAGGAAAGTAAAAGGAAGAAATAGGAAAGGGAAGATGGGAAAAGAAGAAGAGAAAAGAGGGAAGAGATAAAGAGAAGAGAGGGAAAAATTAGAGGAAAGATAAGGGAAACGAAGGATAACAGAAAAAAAGAGAGGGAAAGCGAAGGAGAAGAGGGGAAAAAATCAAACAGATGAGGGAAAAAGGAAGGGAAAGAGAAAACAACATGAAGAGAAAGATAAGAAAGAGGAAAAGAGAGGAAAGGAGAACGAAGGGAAGGGAAGGGGAAGAAGGGAAGAAAAGGAAATCGATGAGGGAAAAAAAGGGGGAAGAAGGGAGGAAAAAGACCAATTTGTGACCCAACTCTTCCCCTCAGAACGTTTCTATCGCTGACACATGACTCCCGAGGGACGCGGAGGGGAGAGATGAAGGGAAAGAGGGAGAGAGAGAGAGAGAGGAGAGGGGTCGTCTGGGTGTGAGGGGACGACTTAAGGGGAAGGGAGAGTAAGCGATGGTTTGTGAGGGGAGAATGTGAGTTTCCTTAAGGGAGAGGGGAGGTTATGTAGGAGGACGTATTCTACAACACTTCTGCCCTAAACTTCCACAACTTTCCAAAGGCTTTACTTGAAGTGATACAAATTTTCAAGGTTATTTTTACGGTTCTAGTCACAGATTAACAAGATTTCCACATTATTAACTGGGGAAACACTCTTGAGAACCCGGCTTGTCATCTCTGTAGGCTT
>NC_087189.1:14582381-14589881 GCF_035594125.1 Scylla paramamosain | reverse complement strand
GTAGTAGCGTCTTGATTTCCTTTAATAGTAGTAGTAGTATCGTCTTTTGATTTGCAGAAGTAGTAGTAGTAGTAGTAGTAGTAGTAGTAGTAGTAGTAGTAGTAGTAGTAGTAGTAGTAGTAGCAGGAATAGTAGCAGTAGTAATTTTTGCCAAGTGTAAGTAAAGACAAGTAAACAAAACACGAAGCTTTGGATAGCAAAGTGAGAATCTGCTGCTCCATTTTCTTTTGGCCGTAAAGAAAACGGGATTTGGAGGCGCGGGGAAGCCGTGAAAAAGGGGGAGGGACTTAAATATTTTCTCTCTCTTTAATACTTCTGTGTAGTGAATCTGACAGGGATCTCTCTCTCTCTCTCTCTCTCTCTCTCTCTCTCTCTCTCTCTCTCTCTCTCTCTCTCTCTCTCTCTCTCTCTCTCTCTCTCTCTCTCTCTCTCTCTCTCTCTCTCTCTCTCTCGTAAAGTATCATATGTATTGGCATTTTGAATTCATGTGTGTGGTACAACAACTCTCTCTCTCTCTCTCTCTCTCTCTCTCTCTCTCTCTCTCTCTCTCTCTCTCTCTCTCTCTCTCTCTCTCTCTCTCTGTCTGTAGTATTTCTTTATACAGATTTATATTTTTCTCTTTCAATTCTTTATTATCATTTTTGTCTTCTTATTCTCTCTTCCTATCTTTTTATTCATTCTTTCTTTCTATTGTTTTTTTCTGCCTACTTCTCTTTCTGTTTCTTTCATTCGCTTCCTTTATTTCCTTTCTCTCTCTCTCTCTCTCTCTCTCTCTCTCTCTCTCTCTCTCTCTCTCTCTCTCTCTCTCTCTCTCTCTCTCTCTCTCTCTCTCTCTCTCTCTCTCTCTCTCTTCCTTCCTTCCCCTTCCTTCATTTTCATCTTTTTAACTTTTCTTTCTCTTCCTTCCTTTCCTCTCCGTCTTTCTTCCTTTCAGTGTCTTTTCCTTCCATATATATTTTCATTCTTTCTGTCTCCCTTTCCTTCATTATCCTTTTTGCATTGCTTCCTCTTCCTTTCCTGCCTTCTCACTGTTATCTATTCTTTCTTTTTGATCGTTTCCGTTTTCCATCTCTTTCCTTTATCTCTTCTTCCATTCTTCATCTTTTATCTTTTTTTTGCCTCTTCCATCTTCTCCCTCTCCCTTCCTCCTCTATTTCTATCTTTCCCCTCTCACCTCCCCTCTCTTTCACCCTCACCCTTTTCCCCCTTCCATCTCTCTTTCCTTCGTTATTTCGCCTTCCCCTCTCCCTTTCCCCTTTCCCCTTCCCCTTCCTCTCCCCTTCCCCCCTTCACCTATCATTACGAGCAGTACAGGTAAATATTTTCCAGGAAGAGACGTCACAATATTTATCCTTTTAATGGTTAGACGTTCTTTTCATGTTTGTGTGTCTGTTTGTGTGTTTGTTTGTTGTGTTTGTATTGTTGTGGGTTTGTTTTCTGGGTTTGTTTGTTTGTTTGTTTGTTTGTTTCTTTGTTGTTATTGACGTTTGGTTTCGTGTTATGTTTTTATTTGTTTATTTTTGTTTATTTTGTTTTGTTTTTGTGGTTTTGTCTTCAATTTTCAAGGTTACAGTTTTTTTTTCATTATTATTCTTGTTTTTGTTTGTTAAATTCTTAGTTTTGATTTTTTTTTTCCTAAATTAATAGTTTTTATTTATATTTTATTTTAATTTCTATGTTTTTCCTTTTTTTCGTGGTTTGTCTTCTTTAATATTCAAGGTCTGCAGTTTCTTTTGTATTTATTTATTTATTTATTTATTTTTATTATTGAAATTCGCAAATTCAGAGTCTTTATTTGTTGTTTATTTCTTTGTTTTGCTGTGGCGTGCTTTACTAAATCCTCAATTTTTGGTGATTTTTTTTTCTTATTGGTGTCGTTCATTTATTATTCTCTACTTTATTTATTGGCCCTTGCTTTCGATAAATTCTTGTGTGTGTGTGTGTGTGTGTGTGTGTGTGTGTGTGTGTGTGTGTGTGTGTGTGTGTGTGTGTGTGTGTGAAGTGAATTGATAGTTGATATACTTTAATACATGAATAACTGCTTCAATACAGAGAGAGCTGCAACAAATGTGATGATGATGACGATGTGAGTGTTCAGTGTGAATTAGAATGTTTGTCACGGAAGGAAAGCTAATGAAAAATGTAATGAGGAAGTTGATATGCATAGAAAATATAGGAAAGTCAAGGAAATGTGTAAAAGAAAAATGAAAGTTAATTGAAATACGCATCACATTAATGAAAAAAAAAATTGATTAAAAAAAATAGAAAATGTTGAAATATAAATGATTCAGGAAAAAAAAATACAGGTGACTTGAAAATTAATATGCATGCCTAATAGTAATTAAAAGAAAACAAACAAACAAAAAAAAGTCAGATAAAATCACGTAACTTCAGTAAAGGAAACGCACCAAATCAATAACAAAAATACTTAATAAGAAAAGTAACAAATAAAAAAAAAAAAATACATACATACAAATAACATAAAATATTCAGCTCCATAACTCCACTAAAGAAAACACATCCAATCAATAACAAAAGAAAAAAAAATACAAAACAGGAAAAATAACAAATTAAAAAAGAATTCGTATATAAGAATTTCAAATATTTAATGCATGAATGACAAATAAGAACACAAAGGAAGCTACAAGTGGCAGTCCCTGTATAAAACATGCCAATCTGTAGCCACCATTCGTCCCTGCCCATAAATTAATCTAATCTTTTACGTCCCGCCTCGCCTTTGACGAAAGAAAAGGAACAAAAATTACACAGAAACATCATTTCGAAAGTTCATCTGACTCACAAATTATTTACCCGAACCAGTAACATTTTGGAACAGGTATGAAAATTAATTATTAAAAGAGGAAAGGCATTGTTATAAAAAAAGAAAAAGCTAGTGAAAAAAAAATATACAGAAAATGAAGTGAAAAATACTTTGGTACGTGAAGAAATCACATGCGGTCAATACAACAATACATTAAACATTGACAATACATTAAACATTCATTGATATTTTGCTGTTGTATTTCAACGGTTTTCTTTAGAGATGCACATTTTATTATCATTTTATTTATTTTTTTATTATATATATTTTTTCTTTTATCTGTTTTGTTCCCTTTGACCAGAACATCTTGTGCCTACAGTAGATAATAACAATGACAATTCCAAATAGAAATAACATGTTATCAGTAACAAAAGATTAAATAATGAATTAACTCAGACAGCAAGATGACCTCTCCTGTCCTTTCCTAACCTTTCCTAACCTTAGCCAAAATAATGAAACAATTTGACAAACACAGCAAATTGACCTCCCCTAACCTTACCTAACCTACTTTAAGCCAACCTAATCTAAGCCTTACCTAACCTTCCCTATCCTACACTACCCTAACCTATTCTAGTCTAACCTAAGCTAACCTAACGTAAGCTAATCTAATTTAACCTGACCTAAACTAACGTACCCTAACCTAACATGACCTAACCTAACCTACCCTAACCTAACCTAACCTACCCTAACCTAACCTAACCTAACCTACCCTAACCTAACCTAACCTAACCTAGCCTAACCTAACCTAACCTACCCTAACCTAACCTAACCTACCCTACCCTAACCTAACCTAACCTAACCTAACCTACCCTAACCTAACCTAACCTAACCTAACCTAACCTAACCTACCCTAACCTAACCTAACCTAACCTAAACTAATCTATCTCAACTAAAATAATAAAACAAAACTAATACACCAAACATATTAACCTTTCTTTTAACGTGGCCTATACCTGAGTGACCCATTTTTCTTTTTTTTATGTCTCTTCCTTTTTTTAACCCTCTACCAGTGTCACATAGAAAAAAAGAAAAAAGAAAGGCAACAACTTGAAAATTTAGAAGAGAAATGACACACGGAAGAGACAACAATAGGGAGAAACCGGCCGCAGCATTCACCACCTGCCAAATAATGTACCTGTGCCCGTAACATTTTGAGGCACGTAAGGTCAGCGCCATTACCTGCATCTGCGCGGAAAGGTCAAGCCAATTCACCGCGTCTCGAGTTATTTATACGGATAATACACGTTGGGGACACGAACAGTACCGAGACATAAAGGGGGTTGGGTTAGGGCGGCGTGTGCTTAAAGTGTGTGTGTGTGTGTGTGTGTGTGTGTGTGTGTGTGTGTGTGTGTGTGTGTGTGTGTGTGTGTGTGTGTGTGTGTGTGTGTTATAGGTAAGTTTTATTTTTTTATTTATTTTTTTCAGCATTTTCTTGTTTTCTTTTTCCTTCTCTTTTTTTGTAAGTAGTAGTATTGCTTGTAAAAGTAGTGGTGGTGGTGGTGTAGTAGTAGTAATAGTAGTAGTTGTAGTAGTAGTAGTAGTAGTAGTAGTAGTAGTAAGTCAGGTTGAGTTAGGTTTCTTACTTTCTTTCCTTCTCTCTCTCTCTCTCTCTCTCTCTCTCTCTCTCTCTCTCTCTCTCTCTCTCTCTCTCTCTCTCTCTCTCTCTCTCTCTCTCTCTCTCTCTCTCTCTCTCTCTCTCTCTTTCCAGTATCTATTTTATGTTTGATTTTGTTTTTCTTTTCTGTGTTGCTCTTTTGTTTTTTTCCTTTTTTTTTTAGTAGTTGTAGTAGAAGTGACAGGATTAGTGGGAGAGGGGAAGTGACTGTATAGCGAGGCAGGGTGAGAGAGATGGAGAGAGAGAGAGAGGGAGAGGGAGAGTGGTGTTGACAAAGGATAGATGAGGGAGAGTAGGGGACAGAGAGAGAGAGAGAGAGAGAGAGAGAGAGAGAGAGAGAGAGAGAGAGAGAGAGAGTGATTGTATGTTTTTATATTCCCAGCACTATATTAAAGTCGACTCTCTCTCTCTCTCTCTCTCTCTCTCTCTCTCTCTCTCTCTCTCTCTCTCTCTCTCTCTCTCTCTCTCTCTCTCTCTCTCTCTCTCTCTCTCTCTCTCTCTCTCTCTCTCTCTCTGACAAACTTGTTAAGTTTTTACAGTAAGGTGTACGAGGCAGTAGATAATGGTGATAGTTATGATATCTTATATCTGGACTTTAGTAAAGCATTCGACAAGGTGCCCCATCAAAGGCTCCTGAGAAAGGTTAGGGCGCACGGGATAGATGGGAAGGTGTTAGGTTGGATAGGGTCATGGCTTGGTAACAGGCGACAGAGAGTGCTAATAAACGGCTCGAAATCCGAGTGGGGTCATGTCATTAGTGGGGTGCCACAGGGATCAGTATTAGGGCCATTATTATTTCTAATATATATCAATGACTTGGATAGTGGAATTAGTAGCGATGTTAGTAAATTTGCGGATGACACAAAGATAGGTAGATTAATTAGGTCAGAAGCGGATGCCATCGCCTTGCAGACAGACTTAGATAGAATGAATGAATGGACGGATAGATGGCAAATGCAATTTAATATCAATAAATGCAAAGTGCTTAGCGTAGGTAGAGGAAACCCACACAATAGGTACACATTAAACACCCAAACTCTGGTAGGTACAGGGTACGAGAAAGATTTAGGAGTTATAGTTAGCTCTGAACTCCGTCTAGGGAAACAATGCATAGAAGCCAGAAACAAGGCAAATAGGGTACTAGGATTCATTTTTAGGAGTGTTAAAAGTAGAAGGCCGGAAGTAATATTAAAGTTATACTTGGCGCTGGTCAGACCTCATCTAGACTACGCTGTGCAGTTCTGGTCCCCACATTACAGGAAAGATATAGGTCTATTAGAATCAGTACAGAGGAGAATGACTAAAAGGATACAGGGGATGAGGAGTATTCCTTACGAAGCGAGGTTGAAGCGGTTAAATTTACATTCTCTAGAGAGACGTAGGTTAAGAGGGGACCTGATAGAAGTCTTTAAGTGGTATAAGGGTTATAACAAGGGAGATGTAAGCAAAATTCTTAGGATCAGCAACCAGGGTAGAACAAGAAATAACGGGTTCAAGCTTGAAAAATTTAGGTTTAGGAAGGAGATAGGAAAAAATTGGTTCTCAAATAGAGTGGTAGATGAGTGGAACGGACTCAGTAATCATGTAGTTAGTGCTAGGACACTAGAGAGCTTTAAGAGAAGATTAGACAAGTTTATGGATGGGGATAACAGATGGAAATAGGTAGGAGTGTTTCATACAGGGACTGCCACGTGTAAGCCTGGTCGCTTCTTGCAGCTTCCCTTATTTCTTATGTTCTTCTTATGTTCTTATGTTTATGTCTCTCTCTCTCTCTCTCTCTCTCTCTCTCTCTCTCTCTCTCTCTCTCTCTCTCTCTCTCTCTCTCTCTCTCTCTCTCTCTCTTTCTCTTTCTCTCTCTCTCTCTCTCAAATGAAAAACTATTCCATTTATACCGCATTTCACACACACACACACACACACACACACACACACACACACACACACACACACACACACACACACACACACACACACACACACACACACACACACACACACATGCACGCTTTCTTTACGTACACATGTAAGTTTCAGAGGTTATTGGTGTGTGTGTGTGTGTGTGTGTGTGTGTGTGTGTGTGTGTGTGTGTGTGTGTGTGTGTGTGTGTGTGTGTGTGTGTGTGTTTACTTTTTCCTTCTTTTCTTCTTCTTCTTCTTCTTCTTCTTCTTCTTCTTCTTCTTCTTCTTCTTCTTCTTCTTCTTCTTCTTCTTCTTCTTCTTCTTCTTCTTCTTCTTCTTCTTCTTCTTCTTCTTCTTCTTCTTCTTCTTCTTCTTCTTCTTCTTCTTCTTCTTCTTCTTCTTCTTCTTCTTCTTCTTCTTCTTCTTCTTCTTCTTCTTCTTCTTCTTCTTCTTCTTCTTCTTCTTCTTCTTCTTCTTCTTCTTCTTCTTCTTCTTCTTCTTCTTCTTCTTCTTCTTCTTCTTCTTCTTCTTCTTCTTCTTCTTCTTCTTCTTCTTCTTCTTCTTCTTCTTCTTCTTCTTCTTCTTCTTCTTCTTACCACCACCACCACCACTACTACTACTACTACTACTACTACTACTACTACTACTACTACTACTACTACTTTCTTATACAGATTTAACAAATTCTTCCCCTGCAAGCTTTCTCCTCCTCCTCCTCCTCCTCCTCCTCCTCCTCCTCCTCCTCCTCCTCCTCCTCCTCCTCCTCCTCCTCCTCTTATTCTTCCGGTGTTGGGTGTCGTGACAGTGAGAGAATGTTGCCTCATCCTTCCTTCCTTCCTTCCTTCCTTCCTTCCTTCCTTCCTTCCTTCCTTCCTTCCTTCTTTCTTTTATGTTTTTCATGTATTTCTTCTCTTTGTATTTCTTTTTTACGACTTACTCCTCCTCCTCCTCCTCCTCCTCCTCCTCCTCCTCCTCCTCCTCCTCCTCCTCCTCCTCCTCCTCCTCCTCCTCCTCCTCCTCCTCGCATAATATTCCTTTGCTATTGAAATGCCATAACAAAACAAGTTACCTTTCTTTCTTTCCTATTTTCTTTCTCTCTCTCTCTCTCTCTCTCTCTCTCTCTCTCTCTCTCTCTCTCTCTCTCTCTCTCTCTCTCTCTCTCTCTC
>NC_087189.1:14574881-14577381 GCF_035594125.1 Scylla paramamosain | reverse complement strand
CTCCACTGTCTCTCTCTCTCTCTCTCTCTCTCTCTCTCTCTCTCTCTCTCTCTCTCTCTCTCTCTCTCTCTCTCTCTCTCTCTCTCTCTCTCTCTCTCTCTCTCTCTCTCTCTCTCTCTCTCTCTCAAGTATTATTTAAGTATTTTTAATGTAAACGAAGGAGTAAGATAAATCTCTCTCTCTCTCTCTCTCTCTCTCTCTCTCTCTCTCTCTCTCTCTCTCTCTCTCTCTCTCTCTCTCTCTCTCTCTCTCTCTCTCTCTCTCTCTCTCTCTCTCTCTCTTTTTAAGGTGGACTCATTAGCCTCTCTGTCCCCAGGTGACTCCCTTACCTGTGTACAGCATCGCCACACACTTCATTGTAATTGGTCTGCTTATGAACAGGTAAGACACTAATGATTCTCTCTCTCTCTCTCTCTCTCTCTCTCTCTCTCTCTCTCTCTCTCTCTCTCTCTCTCTCTCTCTCTCTCTCTCTCTCTCTCTCTCTCTCTCTCTCTCTCTCTCTCTCTCTCTCATCTTTTCCTCCTGTTTCTCTTTTCATTTATCTCTTTATCGATCTATTTCTTGTTTTCTCTCTCTCTCTCTCTCTCTCTCTCTCTCTCTCTCTCTCTCTCTCTCTCTCTCTCTCTCTCTCTCTCTCTCTCTCTCTCTCTCTCTCTCTCTCTCTCTCTCTCTCTCTCTCTCTCTCTCTCTCTCTCTCTCTCTCTCTCTCTCTCTCTCTCTCTCTCTCTCTCTCTCTCTCTCTCTATATATATATATATATATATATATATATATATATATATATATATATATATATATATATATATCTCTATCTATCTATCTATCTATCTATGTCTATCTTTGTCTCTGTCTTTTTTCTTATTCTTTCTCGATTTCTCTTTTTTTCTATTTTATTTTTATCCTCTTCCCTTCCTCCCTTCCTCCCTCGCCCTGATTATATTCTCTATCATTTTTATCTCCCTCTTTCTCCCTTCTTTCTTCACCTTTTCTTGGGCTATAAAAATCTTCCTTCTTCTTTTCCTCCTCCTCCTCCTCCTCCTCCTCCTCCTCCTCCTCCTCCTCCTCCTCCTCCTCCTCCTCCTCCTCCTCCTCCTCCTCCTCCTCCTCCTCCTCCTCCTCCTCCTCCTCCTCCTCCTCCTCCTCCTCCTCCTCTTCATCTTCCTCCTTCTCCTCCTCCTGTCCCTCCATTCTCATTTTTCCTCCATCTTCTCCCTCTCTCCCTCCCTTCCTTTCTCATTTCTTGCTTAGCTCTTAAACTTTAAACTTTCTCTCTCTCTCTCTCTCTCTCTCTCTCTCTCTCTCTCTCTCTCTCTCTCTCTCTCTCTCTCTCTCTCTCTCTCTCTCTCTCTCTCTCTCTCTCTCTCTCTCTCTCTCTCTCTCTCCTTCCTTCCCGTCTATTCCTCATTAAATGTTCACTTTAGACTTTCCTCCTCCTCCTCCTCCTCCTCCTCTTCCTCCTCCTCCTCCTCCTCCTCCTCCTCCTCCTCCTCCTCCTCCTCCTCCTCCTCCTCCTCCTCCTCCTCCTCCTCCTCTACTTCTTTATCCCTTATTAGCTTCTAGTTCACTTACCCCTCAACACTCCCTCTCCCTCTCCCTCTCCCTGTCCCTCTCCCTCTCCCTCTCCCTCTCTCCCACTCTCTCTCTCTCCTAACACGCGTAACCATATATCATTACCTATCTCTTTCCTCCTCTCCCTTCCCTCTCCCCCTCCCTCTCTTTATTACTCCTATCTACCTCCTTTCTCTCTCTCTCTCTCTCTCTCTCTCTCTCTCTCTCTCTCTCTCTCTCTCTCTCTCTCTCTCTCTCTCTCTCTCTCTCTCTCTCTCTCTCTTATCAATTTTTTTCTTTGTTTTCGTCATTTTTTATTATCTCTCATTCTCATTCTCTCTCTTCTTTCTCTCCTCCTCCTCTTCCACCTTTCCTTTCTTCCTTGCTCTCTCTTCCTCTCCCTCCTCTTTCCTCTCTCAATTTCTACCCTCCTTTTCCTCCATCACACTCACTCGATCCTCGCAATCCGTCTCTCTCTCTCTCTCTCTCTCTCTCTCTCTCTCTCTCTCTCTCTCTCTCTCTCTCTCTCTCTCTCTCTCTCTCTCTCTCTCTCTCTCTCTCTCTCTCTCTCTCTCTCTCTCTCTCTCTCTTTACGCCTCTCCACGCAAATTCCACTCTCGTCAATCTACAAGGAAAGAGAGAGAGAGAGAGAGAGAGAGAGAGAGAGAGAGAGAGAGAGAGAGAGAGAGAGAGAGAGAGAGAGAGAGAGAGAGAGAGAGAGTCTGATAACCAGCATTAGCATAACTGTTCCTTTCCTTCTGACTTGAATATTGGAAAAGAAATTATCTAGAGACAAGAGAGAGAGAGAGAGAGAGAGAGAGAGAGAGAGAGAGAGAGAGAGAGAGAGAGAGAGAGAGAGAGAGAGAGAGAGAGAGAGAGAGAGAGAGAGGATGGAGAGAAGAGATTTGCAGTCTCTCTCTCTCTCTCTCTCTCTCTCTCTCTCTCTCTCTCT
>NC_087189.1:14567381-14569881 GCF_035594125.1 Scylla paramamosain | reverse complement strand
AGAAATAGAAGAAAAAAGACGAAGAAAAAAAAAGAAGAAAAATGTAACCTTGGCATTTCAGAATTTTGTGTTTAGACAGTCTCCCCCTTCCTCCCCCTCCCCCTCCTCGTCTTCCTCACCCTCTCCCCCCTCCTCCCCCCAGCCTTGCCCTCTCCTTCTTGCCTGCCCCCTTTAAAGGTCATTGGGTCACGAGAGTCACGGAGAGGCACGGAGGTCACGCGAAGGTACAGGCAGGTAGAGAGTGGCTGAAAGAAAATACTGCATGTGTAATTGGGGTGCCGGAGGTGGTGGTGGTGATGGTGGTGGTGGTGGTGGTGGTGGATAGGTTAGGTAGGTAGATAGATAAATAGATAGATAAATGAATAGAGATAGATTGGTTAGTGAATTGATCGGTAAATAGATAGGTTAGGTTGGTAGATAGATAGATAGATAGATAGATAGATAGATAGATTAATAGATGGATAAATAGATGAGTTGATTAATAAACTAACAAATGACAAATGCATTGCTATGTATATTTACTAACGAACTGATGAATAGACAGACAGACAGACTGACAAATGGATAGACATGTAGATTAATAGATAGATAGATAGATAGATAAGATTAATAGAGAGATAGACAGAAAGCTAGGTCAGATTAAATACACACAAACACACACTCACACATACAGAGAGAGAGAGAGAGAGAGAGAGAGAGAGAGAGAGAGAGAGAGAGAGAGAGAGAGAGAGATTAATATACGTGCATAACTTGAAGACGAAAAGAAGGAATAAATAAAAGTAAAAGGAATGAGACACAATATCGCGTGTCTCTCTCTTAATTTTTTCACCAATTTGCCTTCAAGAAAATGCCATGTTAGAGAGAGAGAGAGAGAGAGAGAGAGAGAGAGAGAGAGAGAGAGAGAGAGAGAGAGAGAGATCAAACGAGCAAGTAAATGAATGTGGAGTATATAAATGTTCAATAACTACGCTTTTTTTTTTTTTTTTGACTTGTAACAAATTAAAAACACACACACACACACACACACACACACACACACACACACACACACACACACACACACACACACACACACACACACACACACACCCTTCGTCAAATATTCATCTATTGGTGGATTAACTAACATTTGAAATCTGTTGATCTATTTCCATCCATCCGTCTATCTATCTATCTATCTATCTGTCTATCTGTCTATCTGTCTGTCTTTATGTATGTATGTATGTCTATCTATCTATCTATCTATCTATCTATTTCATGTTTATTTTTCCTATGTCTGCTGTTACTCAACCCTTTCCTGTCTCTTCTCTTCTCTTCTCTTCTCTTCTCCTTCTCCTCCTTCCCCTTCCCTTCCCTTCTTTCCTTCATTTCTCTTCCTTTCCTTTCCTACTTCACCTCCCTTCCTCCCCTCCCACCCCCTCCCCTCAAATTTTTCCCAACCCACAGCCTGTCAAGTAATCATTTCAACCTTTTCTTCATCTCTCCCTTCCTCCCTCCTTCCCTTCATTTCTCCCTCCCTTCCTCACCTTTTTTTTCTCCGTCTTCCACTGAAATTTCTCTCCCTTTACTTCCTATTCCCCTGAACGCACCCTGATTCCTCCTCCTCCTCCTCCTCCTCCTCCTCCTCTTCCATTATCTCCCTTCCTCCTCCATCGTGTAAACCAATAGTTGTGTTTGATTCAGGAACAACATAATAAATGATCTTGTCTCCTTCTCTTCCTCCTCCCTTTCTCTCCCTTTCTCTCCCTCCCTCTTTTCCTTCCTTCTTTTCTTATCTCCCTCTCCTTTTCCTCTATCTAATGTGTTAATCTCCTTCTTGTGTTTTATTTTCTTTGTTTCTCTCTCTCTCTCTCTCTCTCTCTCTCTCTCTCTCTCTCTCTCTCTCTCTCTCTCTCTCTCTCTCTCTCTCTCTCTCTCTCTCTCTCCATTCTTCTTGTTATGTCTTAATTTCTTTGTTTTCTCCCTTTTTCAATCTCTCTCTCTCTCTCTCTCTCTCTCTCTCTCTCTCTCTCTCTCTCTCTCTCTCTCTCTCTCTCTCTCTCTCTCTCTCTCTCTCTCTCTCTCTCTCTCAGTTTTCTTCCCTCCTCGATTCCCTCCCTTTTTTTTTTCTCTTCCTCCTCCCATTCTCCTCTTCACCTTTCACCTTCATCTCTCCATCTCTTCCTCCTTCCCTCCTTCCCTCTCTCTTGTCTCTCCTCCCCTCCCTCTCCCTCTCCCTCTCCCTCTCCCTCTCCCTCTCCCTCTCCCTTTCAGCTGATATGACATTGTAAGTTAATGACGTCATCGAAGGAGAGAGAGAGAGAGAGAGAGAGAGAGAGAGAGAGAGAGAGAGAGAGAGAGAGAAAGGTTAGGTCAAGGACAGAATCACGTGACCTTAGATTTATGACCAAAAAATGTCAACTCTAACCACAAGTAAGAGAGAGAGAGAGAGAGAGAGAGAGAGAGAGAGAGAGAGAGAGAGAGAGAGAGAGAGAGAGAGATTGAGAGGATAACCTAACTT
>NC_087189.1:14559881-14562381 GCF_035594125.1 Scylla paramamosain | reverse complement strand
TCTCTCTCTCTCTCTCTCTCTCTCTCTCTCTTCTCTTCTCTTCTCTTCTCTTTATATACGAGTATTTCGTCTTCTCTTCCTCTAGTCTCTAAATGAAAGGGAATAAGCAACACAGAAAAGAAGGAAATAAAAAAGGAAAAACGATGAAAAAAGTTAAATAAAACGTGAAACTTTATAACAATTTGAGTTTTATTGTTTCTGGATTTTTTTTTTCGTTTTTTTTTTTATTCTTTTACGAAATACATAAGAACCACCACCACCACCACTACCACCACTACTACTACTACTACTACTACTACTACTACTACTACTACTACTACTACTACTAGAAAAATATGAAACAAAACCGAAAATTGTAATAAGAAAATACTAAATCAATTGCTCTCTCTCTCTCTCTCTCTCTCTCTCTCTCTCTCTCTCTCTCTCTCTCTCTCTCTCTCTCTCTCTCTCTCTCTCTCTCTCTCTCTCTCTCTCTCTCTCTCGTTAACGTCAAGAAACACAAATTAATGTAGTGATTTATATGAAAGAAAGAAAGGAGAAGGAAAGGAAGAAGAGAAAGAGAAAAAAAGAGAATAAGGAGGAGGAGGAGAAGGAAGAAGAAATTGAAAATCAGAAATATGGTATTCAGAAGAAGGAAGAGGAAGAGAAAGAAGAAAAAGAAAAGTAGGAAGAAGAGGTTGATGAAGAAGAAATCAGATCGTAGAAAAGAATAAAATTGCTTAAGAAGAGTGGAAAAAGAAGAAGAAGAAGAAGAAAAGGAAGATGAAGAGGAAAATAAAGAGAGGAGAAGAAGAAGAGGAGGAGAAGAAGGTGGAGGAAGGAAGCAAGGAAGATGAACAAGAACAAGAACAAGAAAAGAACAAGAAGCAGAGAGAGAGAGAGAGAGAGAGAGAGAGAGAGAGAGAGAGAGAGAGAGAGAGAGAGAGAGAGAGAGAGAGAGCGTTCTACATAACACGGGAGATAATTAGAGGAAGGTACAGGTGACTCAGGTAATCAGCGTTAGTAAATGGAGGGTAATTAGGCGGCGGAAACCCTGCTGCTGTTTCACCTTTGTTACCTGTCCAGTAATTAGCTGGTGAGACAATGGGAGGCTTATTTGTTTGTCTTCGCTTTTATAATGTTGTTGATTATGGTTTGATATTTTTTTATTTGTTTATTTTTTATTTATTTATCTTTTTTTTTTTTTTTTTTTGTCGTACTGGTGGTGGTGGTGGTGGTGGTGGTGGTGGTGGTCTTGTTGTTGTTGTTGTTGTTGTTGTTGTTGTTGTTGTTGTTGTTGTTGTTGTTGTTGTTGTTGTTGTTGTTGTTGTTGTTGTTGTTGTTGTTGTTGTTGTTGTTGTTGTTGTTCTTCTTCTTCTTCTTCTTCTTCTTCTTCTTCTTCTTCTTCTTCTTCTTCTTCTTCTTCTTCTTCTTCTTCTTCTTCTTCTTCTTCTTCTTCTTCTTCTTCTTCTTCTTCTTCTTCTTCTTCTTCTTCTTCTTCTTCTTCTTCTTCTTCTTCTTCTTCTTCTTCTTCTTCTTCTTCTTCTTCTTCTTCTTCTTCTTCTTCTTCTTCTTCTTCTTCTTCTTCTTCTTCTTCTTCTTCTTCTTCTTCTTCTTCTTCTTCTTCTTCTTCTTCTTCTTCTTCTTCTTCTTCTTCTTCTTCTTCTTCTTCTTCTTCTTCTTCTTCTTCTTCTTCTTCTTCTTCTTCTTCTTCTTCTTCTTCTTCTTCTTCTTCTTTGTTGATGATGATTATCTTTTCTTTTTCTTTCTCTTTTCTTTTTATTCTTATTCTTATTTTAATTTGTAGCATTATATTTCTGCAAAAACTTTTCTTTCTTTCTTTCTTTTTTCTTTCATTCTTTCTTTCTTTTCTTTCTCTTTGCACATTTCCTTGCCATTACGTCTTTTTAATTATCTTCATCTTCCTGCTTCTCTGTCTTCTCCCTCCTCCTCCTCCTCCTCCTCCTCCTCCTCCTCCTCCTCCTCCTCCTCTTCCGCAATCTTTACTCTCCCCAATCACACATTTTTCTCTTTCATTATCCAATTCCTTCTCTCATCTCTTTTCTTTTATCACATCTTTGCTTTTTAGTCTATCATTAGTGATTTTTTATTCCCCACTGTCTTCCGTTATCGTCTTCTTTTTCTTCTTTTCCTCCTCCTTCTTCTTCTCTTCCTCTTCCTCTTCTTCCTGTTTATCTTCCAAGGAACAAAAATGAGAAATCAAAATAATAACAAATAAAAAAGACGAAATAGTAACTCATTTTGTCTCCTCCTCCTCCTCCTCCTCCTCTTCCTCCTCTTCTTCCTCCTCCTCCTCCTCCTCCTCCTCCTCCTCCTCCTCCTGTTTATCTTCCAAGGAACAAAAAAATAAACTCAGAACACAAATAAGGAAGACAGAATAACAACTAATTTTGTCTACTCCTCCTCCTCCTCCTCCTCCTCCTCCTCCTCCTCCTCCTCCTCCTCCTCCTCCTCAGGCCACCCACCCCCCATCTTGAGCTTAGTTGGCAGGTAGGTGATA
>NC_087189.1:14547381-14552381 GCF_035594125.1 Scylla paramamosain | reverse complement strand
AAAAGATAGGAAAAGAATGAAAGGTTTCGGGCTGTGATTAATCTCTCTCGCTCTCTCTCTCTCTCTCTCTCTCTCTCTCTCTCTCTCTCTCTCTCTCTCTCTCTCTCTCTCTCTCTCGTTTTTTTCTTTATATATTTTTTTATTTTAACTAATAAAGCAACAACAACAACAACAACAACAACTACTACTACTACTACTACTACTACTACTACTACTACTACTACTACTACTACTACTACTACTACTACTACTACTACTACTACCACCACCACCACCACCTCACCTTCGAGTGGCGTAGCTGTCAGTACCCACAAGTCTGTACACCTGACTGAGGAGGTGGAGGAGAAGGCTCACTTTTCTACAGCTTTGTGTGGACCCAAGGCTTACAAGACTCTCTCCACCTCCTGATGCTGTTGATGATGACGCAGGTGTGAGGGATCTGGGTTGAGAAACGGGTGGATGGATTGGTAGATAGATGGATGGATGAATGGATAGATAGATAGAAAGATATGTTGATAGATAGATACATACACACATACAGGCATACATACATACATACATAGGTGGATTGACAAATTGTTTTGGCTGATAGAAGGTTGATAGATAAATAAACAGATAGGTAGATTGACTGATAGATAGATAGACAGATAGATAAATAGATAAAATGACTTAGTTTCAGGAATAAATTATAATTTTAGGTTTTAAAAGTTATTTAATCTAATAATCTGTGTGTGAGAGAGAGAGAGAGAGAGAGAGAGAGAGAGAGAGAGAGAGAGAGAGAGAGAGAGAGAGAACGTGTGTGTGTGTGTGTGTGTGTGTGCGTGTATTGGCTCAAATTGAAATTGAGGTGTGAAAGAAAACAGGAAGGTGGAGAGAAAGTCCTTCGGGACGTGAGAGAGAGAGAGAGAGAGAGAGAGAGAGAGAGAGAGAGAGAGAGAGAGAGAGAGAGAGAGAGAGAGAACGACCTTTGACGGAAATGGAAATAGACAAAAGGGAAATAAAAGGAAATAGAACGTGGGAAATGGTTAATGAGAGAGAGAGAGAGAGAGAGAGAGAGAGAGAGAGAGAGAGAGAGAGAGAGAGATGCATGTAATTCCAATATAGAAAAGTAAAAAAGCAATGAGATTTAAAATAATATGTGTGTGTGTGTGTGTGTGTGTGTGTGTGTGTGTGTGTGTGTGTGTGTGTGTGTGTGTGTGTGTGTGTGTATGTATGTAGACAGACAGACAGACAGACAGACTTTCTATTATTCGATGAAGTGCAAGTTTTTATTTTTATCTTTCCCCTCTGAAGGTCAAGATCTCTCTCTCTCTCTCTCTCTCTCTCTCTCTCTCTCTCTCTCTCTCTCTCTCTCTCTCTCTCTCTCTCTCTCTCTCTCTCTCTCTCTCTCTCTCTCTACTTAAAAATGAAACAAGCAAAGGACAAATCGAGAGAGAGAGAGAGAGAGAGAGAGAGAGAGAGAGAGAGAGAGAGAGAGAGAGAGAGAGAGAGGTCGTAACATGTCTCTTAATACTAGTGAGTAAATGTGATGTAAACAGATGACGTCACAGAGAGAGAGAGAGAGAGAGAGAGAGAGAGAGAGAGAGAGAGAGAACGTGATAATTGAGACACACAAATGAAACACACACACACACACACACACACACACACACACACACACACACACACACACACACACACACACACACACACACACACACACACACACACGTGGATGACTCACAACCATTCAATCATTGACCAACAGAACGAGGAAGAGGAAGATGAGAGGGAGGAGAAGGAGAAGATAAAAAGAGAGATGAAGAGAGTTTTATTGTTATAGGTGGTGTGTGCGTATGAGAGAGAGAGAGAGAGAGAGAGAGAGAGAGAGAGAGAGAGAGAGAGAGAGAGAGAGAGAGAGAGAGAGAAACAAAGAAAATATAACATAACAAAAAAATTTCTCTGACACCACCACCACTACCACCACCACCACCACCACCACCACCACCTCCACCACTATCACCACCACCACCACCACCACTATCACCACCACCACCACCACCACTACTCTCACCTCTGCGGGCGTGGCACTCTCAACACGGGCGGCTCTCCTCTGGCCAGACTTGCTACAACTCCTTCCATGATCCCCTCGCACCTTTTCACCACTTCCCTGAGGACACGAGAGCACAGGGCTTGATGCAGGAAGCCTTCAGACCTACACGTGGCAGCCCCTGATAGCTTAAGTCAGGTTAGGTTAAGTTAGGTTAGGTTGGGTTAGGTTGGGTTAGGTTAGGTTGGGTTAGGTTAGGTTAAGTTAGGTTAGGTTAGGTTAGCTTGGGTTATGTTAGCTTGGGTTTGGTTAGGTTAGCTTAGGTTGGGTTAGGTTAGGTTGGGTTAGGTTAGGTTAGCTTGGGTTTGGTTAGGTTAGGTTAGGTTAAGTTAGGTTAGGTTAAGTTAGGTTAGGTTAGGTTGGGTTAGCTTGGGTTAGGTTAAGTTGGGTTAGGTTAGGTTAAGTTAGGTTAGGTTAGGTTAGCTTGGGTTAGGTTAAGTTGGGTTAGGTTAGGTTAGGTTAGGTTGCGTTGCATTGTAGATTAGTGGTTAGATAGGTAGGTCAGTTAGATTGATAGATGTATTGATAGGTAGACCAACAAACAGACAGACAGACAGATAGATAGATAGATAGACAGACAGACACACAGACAGACAGATAGATAAAAGATAGATAGATATACATAAGGTTCAATATTCAGTGATATATTTAAGGCACACACACACATACACACACACACACACACACACACACACACACACACACACACACACACACACACACACACACACACACACACACACACACACACACACACACACACACACACACACACACACACACACACACACACAGTTGATGAATTAATTAAATGCATAGATATTAAAAGTTATATACATTGTGTTACCTGTGAGAGAGAGAGAGAGAGAGAGAGAGAGAGAGAGAGAGAGAGAGAGAGAGAGAGAGAGAGAGGTTGGGGAGGTACACTGATATTTTATTGTTGTTGTTGTTGTTGTTGTTGTTGTTGTTGTTGTTGTTGTTATTGTTATGAGTATTAATAAAGTCATCTTTGTCGTACGTAGCAATAATAGTAGTAGTAGTAGTAGTAGTAATAGTAGTAGTAGTAGTAGTAGTAGTAGTAGTAGTAGTAGTGGTGGTAGCAGTAGTAGTAATGATCTTTGTCACCACTACTACTGTTACTACTAATAACAACAACAACAACAACAACAACAACAATAATAATAATGATAATAATAATAATAATAATAATAATAATAATAATAATAATAGTAGTAGTAGTAGTAGTAATAATAATAGGCTATTTTTTTTCTTCATTTGTCTTTTCATTCATTCATTTGCTTTTTCTTTTTTATTCATCCTCCTTTTTTATTATCCAAAAAAAAACAACAACAACAACAACAAATAAAATGTATCGGTACGTAATAAATGAATAAGCTAATGAATAAATAAATACACAATCTAATTTTTGCTAATAAATAAACAAAATTAGGCTTTCAAAAAATATATATAAACACAAATATAGTTTTTTTCTTTTTAATTAAATCTCTCTCTCTCTCTCTCTCTCTCTCTCTCTCTCTCTCTCTCTCTCTCTCTCTCTCTCTCTCTCTCTCTCTCTCTCTCTCTCTCTCTCTCTCTCTGACCTTTCAACATTTTTCAATCATTATTATCTTCCGAGAAAAATACATGTAGAGAGAGAGAGAGAGAGAGAGAGAGAGAGAGAGAGAGAGAGAGAGAGAGAGAGAGAGAGAGAGATTAAAAACTGAAAAGAAAACGAAAATATAGAAAATTTAATTCCTTCCTCACTCGCTCGCTCACTCGCTCACTCTCTCATTAACTCTCTCACGCAAGCTACAGGGAAGGTACAGGTGTGTTTTGCTAATTATTATCACCTGCTGTGGTCCTGGCTTCGTGTGGGTACCGTGGCTGGCGCTTCAAGGTCGCCGGAGTAAAGAATAGTTGCTCTAAAATTATCCAAAGTCTGCCAAAACTCTTCATTGACCGCCATCTTGGTTTAAATCTCCCGCGATGTCGATATTTTGGCTCTTAACTCTCGTCTCGTCCGCGCATCTTTTAAATCTGGTTCTTTTTTTTTTTTTTTGTCTTTATTTTCTTATGGCTATTTGTGCTTGTTTTGTTGTTTTCTTTTTTTTTTGTGTGTGTGTGTGTGTGTGTTTTTTTATCGTTATTGTTATTTCGTGTTTAGTGTTATCGTACTTTTTTTTTTTTTTACATTTTCGTTGTTGGTTTATTTTAATTGCTCATGATGTTTATCTTCTTTATCATTATTAAGGTATGTTGATTATTATTTATTATTTATTTATTTATTTATTTATTTATTTATTTATATTTATTTATTTTTTGTGATGAATCATCTTCCGGTACGACGTTCACTAATTATCGTACACGGAAACTATCAGTTTTTTTTCTTTTTTCTAGTTTTGAAGAGGAAAGAGGTGGAAGAAGCAATTTTGAAGAGGAAAGATTTAGAAAGAAGCAGTACTGGAGAGGAAAGAATTAGAAAGAAATAGTTTTGAAGCGGAAAGAGGTGGATAGAAGCAGTTTTGAAGAAATCTGGGACATGAAGTAAGTGTTGTTGTTGTTGTTATTGTTGTTTTGTTGTTGTTGTTATTAATAGCACTACTACTACTACTACTACTACACCACCACCACCACAACCACAACCACTACAACCACAACCATTATCATCATTATTACAGTTATTATACCCATTGCTACCATCACCACTATCATAACACGCATCACCTCACCAGCCATTATTCCTAACCTATCGTGACCCATCGCTGCTCGTCTGCCCTCAGTGAATAATAAACACCCATGAATAACTTACCAAATGAATAAATGAATGGCCAGCTCTTGTAAAAACACCTTTATTTATGAAAGAGGATTAAATCAAAATTTAATCCAGGCATTATGGGGCGCTGTGTCAAAC
>NC_087189.1:14512381-14542381 GCF_035594125.1 Scylla paramamosain | reverse complement strand
ATTGTGTGATTTGGTAAGGTAAATTGATGTGGATTATTTTATTCCATGTAATTGTTTGTTTTGTATAAATGCTTTGCAGAAAAAGTGGCTGTAATATTTTTAGATATCTAATATAATGGAGATTTAATGGTCATTTTTTTTCACATATGTAAATAAGATTGAATTTATTACGTAGCATTTTTTTATTAATGAATGACTTAATGAGTAGTATAAATCTAGGACTATTATTGAATGACTAATATAATGAAGACCTAATTATTATTTTTGACATGGATAATTAAGACTGAATTTATCACGTAGTATTCTGCATTAATTAGTGACCAGGTGAGTAATTTAAGTCCAGGTGTGGCTAAGTGAGGGAGCGTGAGTGTAACGTCAACAATCATGGCTGCCAACAAGGGTGCGGGCCCACAGGTCATCGATATTTCCAAATTAAACTTGGAACAACTCACCACACTCAAGAACCAACTAGACCAGGTGAGAGGACACGCCTTGGAGCACCTGTGGCGGGAGGCAGGTGGATGTGGAGTGTGAGGGGAGGGAGATATGAGTGAGTGAAGTGGCGGGTGTGAGTGACGAGGCATGAGTCACTAGTGGAATTGTGTGTGTTATTATTAACCATTTCATTGTTGTTGAGTTATGCGTAGTCTTTCATTCTGGTTTATTTGTGGTGCGGTGGTCCTGTCTGCTTTGTAGTTTTGAGAAGACAAGACCTGCTTATCTGTATTCGTGTGTGTGTGTGCTGTGTGTGTGTGTGTGTGTGTGGTAAAATACTTCGATTATTTAACTTGACAGAGTATGCTTTGGCTCCAAGACTTCTGAGCTGGTATTGAAATATTGGGGATTATGGAAATATTGTACTAATTTCGAGGTACTATTTATTCATATAAAAGTAATTGTCTTTTAGAATTGATTCAATAAAATGAAGCAATTAGATGTGAAATTAAAGAACTGAATTAATGTAAACCAAAGTAAATCAGTGAAACTGAAGTGCTCAATAAAACCAAACAACCTGTGAAATCTGAGCAATAGCAGCGCCCTCTGTATTGTGTCACCGCTCTCCAAGGAATAGCAAGCTTGGGGACTTTGCCCCGCCTGGATCCACCCTTAAGGACTCTAACCTAACCTAAACTAGCTGGGGGGGGGCTTTGTCCCCTCATGGACACTAGCCTAGTATTACAGCAGCACACCTCACTAACAAGAATGACTGAAGTGCTCACAAAATTGAGAAGTAGCGACCTGTGGGTCTCCACTGTACTGCAGTGCAGGAAAAAGTCAAGTAGACCAAAATTGCAATCCGTGCAGCTGTCTGCCGCCATGATGAAGGCGGGGCTGATGTGGCAGCTCCCTGGGCCCTGCTGCCCTTGGTGCCCTCATGGACCACTACATGTGGATCATTCCAGACTACACCGGCCATTTGAGTCAGTGGCAGTATGTGCAGCACAGAGGTGTCATTTGAGTCAGTGGCAGTATGTGCAGCACAGAGGTGTCATTTGAGTCAGTGGCAGTATGTGCAGCACAGAGGTGTCATTTGAGTCAGTGGCAGTATGTGCGGCACAGAGGTGTCATTCACAAAGTCTCATTTGATTAGTTATTAATGTGACAGTTAATTTGCATCCAGTGCAACAGAAATATTAGTCAGTAATGGTGAATAAAACGGCTGTCACGGGACTGGTTACTGTGGCAGTGTGATGCAGCCACAGTACCCGCACACCAACATACTAACACACACATTACACTGCATCCCTCCAAGTGAGCCCCGTTGGCACGGACTTACAGTTTGTGAAAATTGTGATGTGGCGCAACACAAAGTATGTCACTGTAACATAAGCAAGCATGTCACCAAAACAAAACCAGCACCTGCGTTGTACAGCGAGTGTTCCTCACCAGGCATGCTTAATTTAGCTGATCCATGAGGAGCTGCTGTCAGTAATATTAACCAACAACTTAATTTATCTAAACTTAATTTAACCACAGAAATTAAGGAACTGAACTAATCTAAACCAAACAAAACCAGTGAAATTGAAGAACTAAATTAATCTCAACCAAACTAAACCAGTGAAATTAAAGAACTGAATTAATCTAAACCAAACTTAACTTGAAAATTAAAGAACCGAATTAATCTAAATGTAGCTTAACCAAATTTTGACACTGTTATTTTCTTGTGTGGACAAAACACAACGTAACTGAACTGTCATGCCCATCTCACCAAGCTTCATCTCTCTCTCTCTCTCTCTCTCCCTCCAGGAGCTGCAGTTCTTCAGTGAGTCTCTCCAGCAGCTTAAGATCGCTCAGCTCAAGTTCAATGAGTCTGGCGAGTGTGTGGAGAAGGTCAGTGTTTGGCAACGCTTGATTCATTAGTTGTTGAACTCCTTGTATATTTTGAAAGGAAATTTGATGACTGATAATTCTGAGTCTTGTTGTATGTGTTACCTTGTATATTTTTATTAATTGCTCATATTTTTAAGGTAATTTGGTGACTTGGTTAATTCTGAATCTTGTTTGACTATTCATATTTTAAGGGTGAAGAAAATTTGGTGACTTGGTTTAATTCTGAATTTTTATTAATTACTCAAGTATTTTGGAGGTGAAGAAAATTTTGTGACTAAGTTAATTGTGAGTTCTATTAATTATAGTGACTTTTGGTTAATTGTGTTTGTTGAACCACACATGCACACAGGGACTGCCATGTGTAGGCCTGATGGCTTCTTGCAGCTTCCCTTATTTCCTTGTTATATTATCACTCATCCATTTTCCTCAGCTAACTCCAGAGACCAAAGGGAAGGAGATCTTGGTGCCCCTCACTAGTTGTATGTATGTCCCGGGCACCGTAGCCAACTCAGAGAAGCTCCTCATTGAAGTTGGGACAGGATACTACATAGAGAGGGTGAGGCCTTGCTGTGTTCCTTGGCAATGTTTGTACAGCTTCTGTCAAGTTAGGCATTCCGAGTCATCTCCGCCAGTTTTTCTCACATCCCCAGCTTCTAACTCTGTACAGGGGTCTTATCTGGCCATGTATAGAGTGTGCTTCTCTTGTATGGGGGTGCTCCACTCGTATTGCTCTTCTAGACAGGGTGGAATCACAAGCTTTTCATCTTATCAGCTCCTCTCCTCTGACTGTCTTCAGCCTTTCTCTCATTGCTGCAGTGTTTTATATCTTACTATCTTCTATGCTATTTTCATGCTAACTGTTCATCTGATCTTGCTAACTGCATGCCTCCCCTCCATCCACAGCCTTACCACACAAGATTTCCTTTTTTCTCTCACCCCTATTCTGTCCACCTCTCTAATGCAAGAGTTAACCAGTATTCTCAATCATTCATCCTGCTTCTGTGTTTTCTCCTTCATGTGATGTGAAGTCTTTCATGAGGGAGGGATCAGGACATTTATCCTCCAATTTTAGATGATTCTTTTGACGTTTGGGGATTGGCACAATAGTGGGCTTTTTATTTCATTTTTTTGTTGCCCTTGGCCAGTTCTTCATATAAAAAAAAAAATGTATTGATGGATAAAATCTAGGTATAATTGACTAGTAAATAAGTGAAACTGTATGGTAGATGGGTGGAGCTGTGTGGTAGATGGGTGAAATAGCATGTTGGATGGGTGAAAATGTATGGTGGATGGGTGGAACTGTATGGTATTGGGTGAAATTGTATGGTGACAAGTGAAGATGTGTCACCTTGCAACATTTACTTTGCTGATCTTGGGAAAGAGTGAAGGAAAAAAAATATAAAGAAAAAAGTTTGTATTGTAATCTATATTTAGTGATTTGAAGTGCTTGAAATGTTTTATCTTTATATACAAGCATGTTTTCTTTTTGTCCATATTTTTAAAAGCACCTCAGTATTTTGTAATGTTATAATTGTATCACTGGTGAGTCATGGCAGGTAACATATATCTACATCAGTTTGTCCACCTAAACTTGGTCATGCTCCCTCTTTTGCTCTCAGTTCAAACATGACTTAACCCTTTGACTGCCACACCTTTCCTTAATCACCAATCACTCCAAGACACCTCTACTTGTTCAACAGCCACATCCAATCTTTGAAATGGGAAGAAATTGCAAAATGTATTCTTTTTCATTGCTAACTTTCTTGTAGATGCTTATAAAGACTTAACACATTATTTCTGCTGCTGCTGCTAATCATTTCCTGTCACATTGAAAGGGTTAACGTTACTATCTTTCAGGACGTGCCGGGGGCGAAGGATTACTTCAGCCGAAAGATTAAGTTTGTGACGGAACAAATGGAGAAGATTCAAAAGATTGCATCAGAGAAGAGTAAATTAAGAGAAGGTGGGTGTGATTTGGTGTGCTTTGAATCTCAATCCTTTTAACTTGTTAGTTTTCTGTAAGTGATCTTTCCCTTCTGTCTTAATGCTTTCTCTCTTACTGACTGATTGAAATATGTGTGAGTATTTTCTTTTAACAAACCTTTCCATTAGTAGTAGTACCTTACCTATTCTGCATATTCAACATTTAACTAGTGTAGTAGTTAGTAGTAGTAACCAACAAGCCCACCTGACAAAAATACACACTACCACAATTTTAAGGTAGTAATAAATTCAGATAGGCAAGTAGTAGTGTTGGTGGCATGCAAGATCTCTCCTCTTCCCTGCAGCATGTTGTGGCAGCCCTCAGCTTAACTAAAGGTGGCTGAGGGAGTTGTGTATGATGTCATGTTGTGCTCTCTCTCTCTCTCTCTCTCTCTCTCTCTCTCTCTCTCTCTCTCTCTCTCTCTCTCTCTCTCTCTCCACAGTATGTTTACGAACCACAGTCACTCCCCACAGCCTCTCATCACACATGAAGACCTTCACATCAAGCAACAAAAGATCATCATTTCATTGACTTACAAACAAGACAATAATCTCAATCAGCACTTTCTAACAGACAGACACTCAAGTCTTCACTGCAGATTCCCTTTTGTTCATCTCCAGAGACTTGAATGAACACACTGGTACTTGATCATCCCACACATTCTTGAGTATTGCAAGAGTAACTTCCTTTCCCTGTTGTGACGTCCCTGTGTTTTCCTCTACAGTTGTGATGGACATGATGGAAATGAAGTTGGACCAGCAGCTAGCGGTGATCCAGCAGCAGCAGGCCGTGGCAGGCAAGATGGGTGAAGGCATGGTGGCTTAGTGATTCACCGCTTCCCTTCCGATTGCGTTTTATTTTTTAAAGCTTTACCAAGTTCCGACATGCAGCCATTGTCCCGCTACTTCTGTATGTCTCACTTCTTCCTCTCTTGGCCCGTCAGATTGGCGTGTGTGTTTCAGGGTTCACAGAGCATTTATAACTGGCAGGTACACACTGAGGCAGTCACAACCACCCTGAAGCAACAATTGGAGACTATAAAAATAGGTTTGAAAATAACAACTCAGTAAAACACACAAAAGATCTGTGTACCTTGCTTGACACAGCCTGCCACAATTAAATAAGTTACCACTGATCACCTGTTTTCCTATACCCTCGTGAAGTAATTGACACAGTAGTGGTTTAACATCAAATAATTTATTCTATCCCATAAGCCAACAGAAAATGGTACTCTTAAAACAGTTGATACAATAGCGTAAGGATTTACATAAAAACTCTACAGTATGTACACAATGCTGCTCCCTGCCCCTCCCTGGCTGCTGCAGCCGCCCAGCGAGTGTCGTGGCGGCAGCACGCGGGTCCTAAAACAAGAGCCGCCCTGCCCGGCACTTCTCGCCGACACAACAAAGCAGCATCAACAAAAAGACAAGTATAGTGAGCTACTGACATGGTCAGCCAAGGTTTTCATGTATGTACACTTTGATCCAAAATTAAATCTCACTCTTGGTTAACAGCAGAACAGGAAATGTTTGACAGTTGGCTTCAATACCATGGTAATGATATGAGGGACAGCCACACTGGTTCATCATTATATTCCTTGGGGTTATACACTGATAAAGCTCCATACCTTCTCAAACAAAATGTTGTATGAGGTCAAACATGGATATGACTGACTACATCACAAACCTAGCATGGTGGTGGTGTGGTGGTGGTGGTGGTGAAGGTGATGAGCATGATCAAGAAGCAGTCCTGCCACCGGTGTGCTAGTGATGCACCACAACACCAAGTCGGCAAGAAACTAGTGGTGGTGACCATATCTTTATTGACGCTATTCCGCAAAGCCTCTGCTTGGCATAGGCTTTGGAATATAAGCTTGTTGGACATGAGATATCAAACAGGTACTTCAGTCAGCTGTCTCGTGGTGTCCCCCACCACTGTAGTGCAAGTGTAGGTAGATCAGTTAGTACATGCGTTGTATCTTCGGGAAAATACTTGCTAACTTAGGCAAGAATTTCTATACTGATGGCGTAAACTTACAAAGAAATAAAACAGGAGTCAATTTGAAGGTGGAACTTAGATTTTTTAATATTTAACAACAGTAGACTGGATAAAGGTAATAATAGTAAGCTTACTTATTTGATGCACCTGACACTGGCTTTTGCTCATGATAATTTTGAAAGTTTTCCCTGCAATAGTGGACACTCAGAATGTAAATCATTTATGAATTAAGTAAACATCTTCAAAAAATAGGGATTAATACCATGCACATTTGATATACACGACCAAATAAATTCTTGTAGACTATAAAAACCTGTCACTGAAATATTTACACCTGTCTTAAGGCCTGGTGTGACAAACGGGAGAGAGAGACAACACTACTCTTAAACCGCTGACAACCAAAGACACGAACAAAAGCAACTCACTCAACTCAACCCCTGGAGATTAAAACAATTGATAATCTTCCCTTTGGACTACTGGCAGACCTGGGCCACCTTAATATTCAGATCACAGCACGAGCATTTATACACTAATGTGTGTATGCAATGGGCTATACATAAATATGGAACTGCACGCTACTAAGACCCTTCAGAATCATCCACACGGTGTTGGTTGCAAAAATATTCACACGTCCTACTCTGCTGTGGGAGTCTTGGCCGGCCTCCCCTCGAGCCTCTCGGCAGACAGACGCCAACCTTAAAATGCCATTCGAGTGGATCTGTGTACTTCCCGAGCTGGGAATGAAAGACTTGATTCTTATAAAATGCTTTGATGTTAAGGAACAGGATAAAGCCTCTTACAACCAGACAGACACTGGAATACATGAGGAGAATTAAAAATAAAGAAACTATTTCATGTGGGGGGAGGGAGGACACAAATGTGATAACAATATAACTCTGATTTGCACACTACCTGAATGAGACTCTTGCTTCACACTCGCTTCCTATCAACAACACTTGAGACAGAGAGACAGACAGAGAGACAGAGAGAGAGAGAACCCAAGAACCGATCCCTGCCATGCCTGCCGCTGCACAAACAAGCACTCAGCAAGCCGGCAAAGGTGGAGAAAGATCAGAACGCAGTGGTAATATATCCACAAGCAAGCCTCAGCCTGCTTAAATAAACACACCTTCGTGGAAAAACATTATTATCATCCAATTCCAGGTGTGAAAAGAAGAAAATAAAAAAAGGTACAGTTTACGGGGGAATAAAAAGTCTCCACCATTTCATAATATTACAAGTGGACACTTCCCCCGGCATATATTTTTTTTGTATTTTTTATGTGTGAGTGAGCAGTTACAAGCATCTTAGGACCTGTGGACTTGCCTGGAACGTGCTGCCTCAACGCAAGAACAGTTACCCTTATATTCCTTGTCCCTACCCTCCCGTCCCAGCCCCCAAACCCTCCCACAGACAACCCTGGGCACGGCAAGGCCTGCAGTATACGTCACCGCACAGTCACACTCCCACACACTGTGCTCTCGGCCCGGGCTCACCGCAGTAGTCCTTGTTTCCGTACTTACAATAACTACCTTATTTATGCAAGGTAACTGTACGTGTCCTTCTGGCCGTCTATTCTTTCTAAGTATTCTTTCTCTATCAGAATGTCAATGCATCTCTGTAAAGGAAAAAAAAAATGGGGATTATTTTTGTGTTTGTGACTTGAGTACCTATGCAATGTTATTTTGTTTAATGTTCATGTTTTTCCATACAAGGTTGCATGGCTTGTATTTGCAGCAATGGAGGTACCTATGAACTAGCATTTAATTTGTGTTAATTCAAAATGATAAGAAAATTAATCATCACAAGTGAAAATATAAAGACAAAAAAATAAACCTGACAAATGTTTTAGCAGAGACAAGAAATTCAGACAAAAGAAAGACCAGACAAAGAAACTGACAAGGAGAAAATGAAACACAAACTGAAATGAAGGCAAACCGGTAAAACTGACAAACAATTTAGCACAGACAAGAACCTGAACGACAAAACAAAGAACAAGATGAAAAGACACTAGGAAAATGAATCACAAAACAGACAGGGAAACTGACAAGAAAGCAAATCACAAATAAAAACACAAGGACAGACTTACAAAACTAATGAATGAAAAAGAAAAAAATAAGAAGCTAAAAGACAAACCCGAGAAAGACACCACATACAAACAAACAAAGACAGATAGGCCAGCGAACATCACCCACCTTAATTGTCGGTACCCTGGGTTTGAATCGGGGTGTGAGTTGATTGAGCACTTCCATGAGTAGCTGTTGGTGTTTGCAGACCTTCCTCATCTTCATTATTCGCACGATGGCAGCCTGGATCAGTAGCTTGCGGTCCTCCTCTATGTGCTTGTGGGTCAGCTCTTGCTCTATCTGTGAGCCAACAAGATGAGTATGGTGAGAGGAACTGTTATTGTGGCATGGCTAAATGTTTGTCTAAAAAGTTGATTATGGAGAGAGAGAGAGAGAGAGAGAGAGTGGAATTATGACCATATCTCTGGAACCAATTAACATGAAGATGGTGAAATAACTTTCTTGCCAACTTTTTTTCTTTTGTCATGTAAGAGGGTCACAGGCCAAGGGCAACAAAAAGTGATTAAAAAAAGAAAAAAGAAAAAGCCCAATGACAGTGCCAGTCCCAAAATGAAGGTCAAAAGCATCATCCAAAATTGAAGAATAAGTGTCTTGAAACCTCCCTCCTGGAAGAGTTCAAGTCATAGGAAGGAGGAAATGCAGAAGCAGGCAGGGATCTTGATTGCTGTTCCTGATAGTTTTGCTTATGACAGCAAAGGAGTGAAGGCAGAGAGAGACAGAAACAGGAGTGAAAAATCTACTATATCAACAATAATAATAATAATAATAATAACAGCCAGCCCCAACAGGAGTCTCACCTTCATTTCTGTCTTCATTGGCACATTGATGTTGACTCGGAGCTTCTTGTTCTTGTAGCCGAGGAAGAGATTCACCCTGGAGTCGAGAGAGACATCCTCGTCGTCATCTGAGATGAGAAGCTTGCACTTCAGCAGGATTTGCACCACTTGGAGGAGGATGTCTTGGGAAATACCAGTCATCTCCTGAAACACAAGGGAAATTAATCTATGCACCTCACTGACACTCCATTCAAAACATCAGATTAATCTATGCACCTCACTGACACTCCATTCAAAACATCAAATTAATCTATGCAACTCACTGACACTCCATTCAAAAACATCATCAAATAACTCTAAGCACCTCACTGACACTCCATTCAAAACATCAAATTAATCTATGCACCTCACTGACACTCCATTCAAAAACATCATCAAATAACTCTATGCACACCATGGACATCCCATTTCAACATATCACTGGTCATTTCATCTCATCCTCAGGGAAAGTCAAACCACAGTAAATTCTACCTCCTGTGAGTGAAGAGGACCGGGTATCTTTAGCTCTATACGTGCCGTGCCTTAAATCTATGTGAAAATAAATTATATATAAAGAATTGCTCCCATATGAGGCACTCCATATTGCTTGTTCTTGGACTAAACACCTAAGGATTATTATTTTCTATACCGTCAAAACAGTCTACCAGTTTCCATGATTATTACTATTATTATTATTTTTTTTTTTTATTATTATTTTTTTCATGCATTTTTTTTAATCAAGTTAGACAGATAGCCAGACTTCTTAATCTCTCGTCTCTGTTGGCTAAGATCCTTACAATAAATAACAACAGGTACATGACACACTCCACCTCACCTGCAGATGGCTGACGCTCCAAGACACGGCGTTATTGAACTGCAGTAAGACGGCCATTTGAAAGGTTGAGGCCTGAAGCGTATACCTGCCCAAACAACAGCAGTCAGTGCCGAAGAGAGAAGCAAAATTTCTCAGGTGCGTAATATAAAGAGATAAATATTCTGGTAATTTTTTCGCTTGTGGTTCCACTTTCAAATATATCATTGTACATATATTTTTAACCTTATTGCTTACTATTATATATATTCTTTTATTTGTGACTTTGCTTTCAAAAATATCAGAACATTTTTCACTTGTACCTTTCAAAAAATACCAACACTTGCCACAAACCTTTTTTTTTTCAAATAATACAAACAAGTTTTTAATTTCCAACTGATCTTAAAAAAAAAAAAAAAACAATAGTTTCCACTTTGATCATAATCTTCCTTTTTTATCATAATTTAATTTCTTTATACCAGAATTTGAAGAGAATTACCGAACTTTCATGTTAAAAAATCTCACTTACTCTCCTACAAACAACAAAAAAATAAATAAACAAAAAAAAAAAAAAAGCAAAGAGTAACAACATTTAAAAATACAACAAATTACCGAGTTACAATGAAGTACAGAAATACATCCAGACCTTCACTGGCAGGTCACGTCCTCACCTGTTTTTGAAGCAATTGGTTACTATTTCACCCTTGGACAGATGGAAGAGCCAGTTGAGCTTGCGACCGCTGTGCTGGCCAGAGTAGAAGGAGGTGAAGCGCGACACACTCCGCTCCAGCTGTGACAGAATGATGGAGTTACAGCGATAATATTTTAGCAGAGACAAGAAATTCAGATGAAATAGACCAGACAAAGAAACTGACAAGAAAATGAATCAAACTGAAACAAAGACAAACTGGTAGAATTGACAAAGAATTCAGCACACACAAGAACCTGAATGACAAAAACAAAGAATGACAAGATGAAAATAGACAATAGAAAAATTAATCACAAAAAAAAGACAGAGAAACAGACAAGAAAATAAATCACAAATAAAAAAGTAAGGACAAACTTACAAAACTAATGAACAAAAAGATAAAAAATAAGAAGCTAAAAGACAAACCCAGGAAAGACACCACATACAAACAAACAAACAGACAGATAGACAGAATTAAAGTGCAGTGACAGACAGGAAAGAAAAGTTACAGTGAACTGGCAAGGAAAAGTTACGGTGATTTGAAGGGAGAAAATTTGTTACTAAACACAAGAAAGTTACAATAATTACAAAAAATAAAGAAATTAGTGATTGGGCAAGAAAAGTCAGTGATTTGACAACAAGAACTGTTTTAAACCATTTCTGAAACCCTTTGCCTGAAAAGCTTTACCTTAACATAGGCTTGCTAAAGTATATATATGTACGTATATTTATAGATAAGAAAAAAAACAATATATATTTTCTAATAACATAAATACTGTAGCAATAAATAAATGTTTCAAATTTTCTCACAAGTTATTTTCAAAGGCCACAGAGATTATTGGCTGTGTTCTCAAAAGTGTTTCTGCTATTAATCATGTGGAAATCTTATTAATCTATCACTAGAGCTATACAAACACCCTTAAAAACTTGTATTCCTCCTGTTAATAGTATAAAAATCTTATTAACCTGTCACTAGAAACATAAAAACACCCTTAAAGACTTGTATTCCTCCTGTTAATAGTATGAAAATCTTATTAATCTGTCACTAGAACCATAAAAACATCCTTAAAAACACGTGTTCCCCTGTAAATCATGTAGAAATCTTCTTAACCCATCACTAGAAACAAAAACATCCTTAAAAACTTCAATTAGAGCCTTTGAAAGTAGTGGAGGTGCAGCACAGAAGTATTTCAAAATATGACCCTAGTTCTCACCTCATGTGGGAGAGTAAATGTCTGGGACTGTTGGAAGGGCCATGACCCTGAAGAGAGGACCTGAATGGCAAAGTCCAGGTCAAGTGGCTCATTACCAGTGGCCAGGTGCTTCTTGAATTGGTCATTAAGATCTTTCGACACACCTATGTCCTGGAATAAAGGAAGGAAAGGTCAGCTGGGGTGGTGAGAGGTGTACAGTTTGTTGTGTGTATAGTGAGAGGTGTGAAGTGGTATGTTTCTGACAGGAAGAATAGGTTAATTATAAATAGTTCAATTCACATGTAAATTAAGTATTGAGATGTATAAAAGGTGAATTCTGAACCTTCCCTTTACAGGACCTTAATCTCTAGCTGGAGTTTTTAAATGTACTTGAAGCCACATGCATCATATACAACCCAAGAACACAAGGTAATGAGGGAAGCTGCAAGAAGCCATCAGGCCTACACGTGGCAGTCCCTGTATAAAACACAACCTGAGACCCTTGCATCTACAGGAGCTTAATCTGTACCTGGAACATTCGCTGGAGTTTAGAGGTGTACTCGAAGCCACACGCCTGCTTCAGCTTGGAGATCATGGAGGCCTCGGCGTCATCGCTGGCCGACATGTGCTGCACCAGACGCTTGGCCAACATCTTGCTGTAGAACTTCTGAAACACGTCTTTGTCCTCGATGTACTTGAAGACAATCATCACCTGTTGGGGAATGCATTAGTGGAGGTTGGAGAGGCATGACTTTTATTTTAATGCATTTAATTATTTATTTATTTATTTATTTATTTACTTATTTATTTTATTTTATTTCTTATTTATTTTTATTTATTTATTTTTTTTTTTTTTTTTTTGCTGCTGCATCTTCACCTGTTGGGTTTTGCTGACAATGCTGGGATAGATTTTCAAAGTTATGCTGGTATTTTGAGGAAACTAACTGCATTTTCATCATTTAAAAACACAAAAACAAAAAGAACAAGCAAAAATAAACCTAACAAAGCCAAACCAAACCTCAAATAAGCTAACCTTAACCAAACCAAATTTCACAAAAACAAACCAAACCTAAGCTAACCAAATAAACCTAACTCAACCCAACCAAAACCAACCTAACCCAAACCAAACCAACCTAACCCAACTAAACCCAAACCAACCTAACCAAACCAGACCAAACCCAACCCAACCTCACCAGGCCTCACCTGATTCAGTGTGTCCTCCAGCTCTGCCTCCTCAGGATTCTTGGACGACTTCTTAAGCAGTAGATCACAGTACTTGGCGAGGAGTTCCGGGGACTTGGAGGAGGAATTGGGATGCTTGGTGACACTGTTGTTGTTGATGAAGCGACCACACGCCTTGTCCAGGGCCGCCACGAAGCCAGTGTCGTTGTTGAAGGCCGTCAGCACCAGGGAGTTGTATTTGCGGTGAACCTCCAGGATTGTCTGCACGTAAATCTTGGGATCCTGCTGGAGTGTGGAGGGAGAAAGGTTGCCATTAGACACCTGAAGGGATGAATGCAGTGGTATTTGACATGATGGAAGAAAAAAAAGACAAGAAAAGAAAGGAAAGATTGTCTGCGTGTATATTCTGGGATACTATTGGAGTGTGGAGGGAGGAGGGAGGTAACCATTAAGCACCTGAAGAGAAGGATGAAGTATTGAGATGAGGGAAAAAAAAAAAAAGACAAAGAAGGAAAGGAAAGGAAAGGGTGTAATATTATGTGAGGTGAGGGAAGAAGGGAAGGAAGAAAAGAAAAAAAAAAAAGGAAGGGGTGCATGAGGGTGCAATATTATGTGAAATGGAGAAGGAAAAAAAAGACGGAAAAAGGAAGGAAAGGAAAGGAAAGGAAAAGGTACAGTATTGTGAGGTGAGGGAAGGAGAGAGGGAAGAAAAGACAAAACAAAATAAAAAGGAAGGAAAGGAAAGAAAAATGCTATAGGGAAGCTTGCTCAACACTTAAGAACAAGGAAAAAATGCAAATCTGCCTCTCCCACAATTAGGAAAGGGTTTTACACTATCCAAGTCAGGAGTGTACACACGAACGAAGCCAGAATGGGCCAGACCTCACTCACATTAATTGCAGAGTCGCCACACCGGTCAATGGCGGCAAGACCCTGGTTGGTGATGTGCTGCTCCAGAAGAGTCCGTAGCTCACGCAGGCCGTCTGGTATCCTGGGAAGCATTGGCTGGGATTACATACAACTCAATGATGAAGATTATTGGTTAGCTCGACTCTCAGCTCAACACACAGACTCAATGATATCCCAGTGTGGTTTTGCTCTCACACACACACACACACACACACACACGACTCAATGATCTCCAGCTGTTCTGCTCATACATGACTCAATAACAAAATGTTCAAGTCATATACATGATTTATTTTGAAGGCAGATAAAAGTTAATGAGCAAATAATCAAAGAATGTATCCTAGACAAAGTTAATGAAAAGAACAATTGAATATATCACAGCAAATCACTCAAGAAACACCAAAACACACACACACACACACACACACACACAAAAAAAAAAAATAAATAAATAAAAAATTAGCACTCTATCCATCAAATCCAACACACATTTACATCCAATTCACCATCAAATCATAACAAATCACTAAAGAAATACAAAACACACACACACACACACACACACACCTGGAGACAAGCTGGTACATTCTGGCCAGGTCCTCATTCTTGTCATCATTAAGTAGGTGCTGGAACTCATTGTGGAAGATCTCAAGGTGTTTCTCAATCAACACCTTCTCGCAGGTCTTCCCCAGCTTCTCCAGCGTGGTCTCATGGAGGTAGACCTGCACCCTTCTCTGCTCCTCCAGCAAACGTGTCTCCGCCTGGTGTGGAGGGGCAAAGGAAAAGTCAGGGTGATGTGACGGAGAAGCTTGAGTTTATAGTTAAGAGAGCTGTAGGTGAGAGGTATAGGTTGAGGAAGGTGTGGATTTTAACGGTGTAGATTTTAGAAAGGTGTAGGTTAAGAGGTGCAGGTTTTAGAAGAGTAGGTTAAGAGAGGTGAGTTATGAGAGGCGCTGATTAGGTAGGTTTTAGAGGCGGAGATTAAGAGAGGCGGAGATTAAGAGAGGTGTAAGTTAGATGATCCGATAGAGGTCATTCAGAGGTAGAGGGGACATAATAAGGGTGACGTAAGCAAAACTCAGGATCAGTTACTCCAGCCGGCTACCACTATCTGAGAACCATTCCTACCAGCACCTCCCATAAAATTTTCTAACCTTTTGAAGCTTCCTGTTGACTCAGCACTAACAACCTGATTAGAGTCTATGCTATTCCAACATATTCAGGAACACTTTGCTCTAACACAACAAGTATTTTCAAAGGCCATAGAGATGATAAGCCAGGTTCTCAAGGGTGTTTCTCCTTTTAATACCATAGAAATCTTGTTAACTTGTCACTAGAATTGAATAAACACCCTTGAAAATCAGCATAACCTTAACTGGAGCCTTTTGATTGTAGTGGAGGTGCAGCCAGTAATATTTCATAATGCATCCTAAACCTTATCCTCTTTCCTCCCACTGTACCTTCTTCATGTATTCCGTGACAGGGTTATTTCTGAGGAACTCGGTGCTCTCCCTGGTGTAGAAGCGTTCCGTGTCCTCCAGGAAAGTGTTCTCGAAGGATTCCCGGTACACAGACAGGTTCTGGCCCCTTGCACTTGGCTCGTCCTCATTCAGACCTGTATGTAGAGGGAGCCAGTGTGAGGTGGTGGTCTCTCGGCTGTCAGTGTTTAGGTTAGTGAGGAGAAAAGGTGCTGTTTGGATTATTAATGTAGTGTTTAGTGTACAGAACAGATGTTAATGAGCAGAATAGGTGTTGTTTTGATTATTTATGTAGTGTTTAATCTAAAGAGATGTTGATGGTAGGAAAAGTGTTGTTTTGATAATGTAGTTTTTAATTTGTAGAGCAGATGTTAATGAATGGGAAAGATGTTTTGATTATTAATGAGTTTAATGTGTGGAAAAGGATGTTTTTTCTTCATCAGTGGACTAGTTAATGAACAGAAAGGGATGTTAGTAAACAGAAAGGGATGTTATTCTGCTGTCCAAGGCAACTCACTCAGTCCACATAGCAGTCACCAGTCAGAGGATTAACATCAATAATGAAGGAAGTCTGCTCTGATGCTCCACTCATCAATTCAGATTAGTCACCAGTCAAAGTCAAGGGATTAATATAAGTAATGAAAGCAGGCAGCTCCTAATAGAGGTGATAGAGTCTGGCATGGAGGCATACATTCTTCACTCTTTCTCTCAATCTAAACCTTCCAAACGTTGGTTTAACACAGCCTGTTCTCGTGCTATACATGATAGAGAGGTGGCCCACTAAAGGTACTTGAGACTTCCATCGTCTTAATCTCAGGCACTTCTGCCCAGAATCATGCCAAGTCTGTTCTCCGACTAGGTAAAAACTACTTCATTAGTAGAAATTGTCAAAATCTTTCAAGATCTAACTCCCCTCATGACTTCTGGCACCAAGCCAAAAACATCTCCAATAACTTTGCTTCTTCATCTTTCACTATGTACAAGGGCCTTATCCATCCATGTATGGAGTATGCTTCACATGTAAGGAGGGTTCCACTCAAACTGCTCTTTTAGACAGGGTGGAATCAAAAACTTTTCATCTTATCAACTCCTCCCCTCTGGCTGACTGTCTTCAGCCTCTCTCTCATCGCCACAATGTTGCATCTCTTGCTATCTTCTACCACTGTTTTCACGCTCATTGCTCTTCTGATCTTGCTAACTGCATGCCTCCTCTTCTCCCACAGCCTTGCTGCACAAGACTTATTTCTCTCACCCTTATTCTGTCCACCTTTCTAATGCAAGAGTTAACCAGTATTCTCAGTCATTCACCCCTTTCTCTGGTAAACTCTGGATCTCCCTGTCTGCTTCTGTATTTCCTTCCTATGACTTGAGTTTCTTACAAAAGGGAGGTTTCAAGACACTTATCCTTTAATTTCTGATGACTGCTTTTGATACTGTTTGGGGACCAGTACTTCAGTGGGCCTTTTTTTCTTATAATTTTGTTGCCCTTGGCCGATGCCTCTCCTACATCAAAAAATATAAAAAAAAATAATAAAAAAAAGGCCCCAAACTCACCCTGTCCCACACAGCAGCTCAGACTAACCACCAGTCTACAGATTAACGTAAGGATGTCAGTCTGCTCTCACCCAGCTCCACGTAGCAGTTCATGACGCCGGAGACAAGCCGCGTGTTGATGGTCTCTCCATTCCTCTCCCTCTCGATCAGCTTCAATACTGCGTTGGTCACCTGCCGGGCACAAATCCACTTAAATGATGGACTAGGTAATACATGCACCTGTACTAAGAAACACTCTCTCAACACAACTATTTTCAGAAGCCAAAGAGATAATTAGGTAAGTTCTCAAGAGTGTTGCTCCTGTTAGTGATGTAGAAGACAGTGCAACTTCAACTAGAGCCTTTTAAAAGTAGTGAGATGCAAGCAGGAGTGTTTCAGAGTATGGTACATTGAGTCTTAATAATTATACTGGTGCAATGGCAATGTGGTGATGGTTAATTGATGGTGTTTTTATGCCTTGTAATCAATGAGCGTGTTTTATTATCATGGCAAAATATGAAATGAGAAACAAGTCTTGTCACTTTTCCAACCAAAGAAAAATTGATAAATATTGATTCCCAAAATATATATGAATAACTTTTGATTGAGGAGAAAGATGAGATAAATATTAAAATACTGTGAGAGAGAGAGAGAGAGAGAGAGAGAGAGAGAGAGAGAGAGAGAGAGAGAGAGAGAGAGAGAGAGAGAGAGAGAGAGAGAGAGAGAGAGAGAGAGAGAGAGAGAGAGAGAGAGAGAGAGAGAGAGAAGTAAATCCTGCAGAGAAACATAAGATAACAATACGTTTTGAGCAAATACCAGTAACTTTTGGTATGCAAGGAAATAAATAAGATAAGCATGAGGACCTGGAGACACTGAAGCAACTTAAGAGAACCAAGAGAAAAATGAATCAAATATTTAAAGCAACTTATGAGAAACCAAAGGAAAGCAAGTCAAGCATTAAATCTTATCAGCTCAAAGGTTCATGGAGAGAGAAACATTCTGTAGAAGTACAAGACAAAAAACTACAATAAACCATTGAGTCTTTTCACTTTAACCCTTTCAATGCAGTACATAACAATTCATAATACTAAAAACACTGTACAGAATCTCTACTATTACAAGAAAGAAAAAGGGAGTTAAATTAATAGATCTACTGGTTTATGGCAAGCATCATGAATGGAGGTGGCTGTGGAAGGTGAAGCAATTTTTCAGATTGGTAAGGATAAAGGGAGGATGCATCAAATAGCAGTGAGTGTTATTGGTTCTGTGAAAAAAAAAAGATGAATATTCTGTTGAGGCACAAAGGATAATAAAATGGTGAATAAGCTTAATGGTTCTGGTGAAAAAGGGTGAATATTCTGTTGAGGTACAAGAGAAAAGAAATAAAACACTGAATAAGCTTAATGGATATGATAAAAAAAAAAAAGTGAATATTTTGTTGAGGTATAAGAGAAAACATAATAAAATACCGAATAAGCTTAATAGTTCTGGTGAAGACAGGGGAGTACACCAGAGATACATGAGAAAATACAAACATTCTCATCACAACTACTTTCAAAGGCTACACAGATGACCAGCCAGGGTCTCAGGAGTGTTTTTCCTATCAGTAATATAGAAACCTTGTCAATCTGTCACAAGAGACACAAAAACACCCTTAGAAACCCATGTAACCTTGAGCTCAGGTGAAGGGAGAGCATTGTGTAAAGGTGAGGAGGTGGAACAGAATGTTGTACAGGTGAGGAAGGGCTTACCTGCTTGTTGAGTGGCTGGAAGAGGTGGTCCCTCCAGGTGACAAGAGCCAGCTGGTAGATCTCATAGATGCCTTTGTGCCCCTCATCACACTCCCTCTTCACCCAGTGTCGGTTCAAGTAGGCACACACTCCGTTCAACACCTGGGGCAGCGGACCAATCAACACAGGTAACACACAGATAGGTAGATAGATAGTTTTGTTGCCCAGTCATGAGTTACATGTTACCTTAACATAAACACAAGGACACTGGATCTTGCACTACAGACACCCACCACTTCCTCCCTGCCCTGCTTCCCACGCCACATTGGAAGATGTAAGGTGACAAAAGATACTTGTAGAAATCTTTTTTTTTTTTTTATGACTTTTTAGGTGGAATCTGAAAGCACCATCATTTTCAGGAGTGTTTTGTGTCCCAGAGCACTTTATAAAGGCTGGATGTAAGGATTATAAGTGATGTATAAGCCATAAAATTTGATCCCTTAACTTACTCACTATAATTACTTAGTTATTTACCCTATCAAGGTTAAAAATTTTGATATATTTTAACAAACATGGCTTCATCTGTGGATCTAAACAAAATTTGCCTTGCTTATGTAATTGTTGAGCTAAGTGAAGAATTATTAGTATTTCTTAAAGGAGGCTGAATTTTGCACAGACTCAATGAGCCAATGGGGACCAGACCAACACTGCCAAGCTAACACAGATCTCACTGACATTCTTTCTCTGACAGACTGTAGTACACACATCTCACAGGCAGGGCAGTACAACACTCACCTTACTGGAAAACTGGTACTCTTCCCACTGTCTGGTATAGAATCTGAGGACCTCTTCATCCATCAGGTCCACACCATCCTGTAAAGTAAAGGACCTCTTGGTAAGCCACAAGTGACTCAAGCAACACCAAGTAACAAAAAACAAGCTGTAGTCACTCAGCTGATACATAAAGACAAGGTGGCTATGTGGCCGGTGCAAGGCAAAGGGTCTCTTACTCACCTTCATAAGCGTAAGAAGGTAGGTCTTGAGGAAGTCTTTTAAGCGTTTATAGAGTTCCAGCCCCACAAACTGCGCTCCGCTGCCTGCTGCTGTGCTCTTCTTGGCCCGGGGTCCCCCACCGCTGCTCCCCGCCTTGGTGGACTGCTGGTGGACCTGTGCACCCACACGTCACATCACACAATAAACAACACAGTGGGAAGAGGTCTCAGCAACACAATCACAAATAAAGTCAACAAACGTGAGCACTGCAGGTGTGGCACGTACCGAGGTGCAGTAGTTGTACACGTGCGTGTAGAGCTGCATGTAGCGCGGCCGCGACATCTCCTGGCTGTTGTACACCTGTCAACACAAGGAGTGTGAGGACCGGCAGGGGAGCACCCAGCTGCCTTGGGACGGGAAGCCTCCACTGGGAGGAGTGAGTGGCTGTGAGCTGCCTCACAGGACGAGTCAAGTACTCATTCCATCTCTTAACCACCAAGCAAATATTCAATATAGAGAGAACCCAGGTTAGAGCGAATGGCATCTGGTAAATCTCTTGTGAGTAATATGTAAGCAGCAGTGAATGTGAAAATACAGGGGCATTGTACCTCTTTATAAGAGCCTGTGACTTTCCGCGATCGCGGGAAATGGACGGAATTCGCTGAATAGCAAATCTGAAATGAATTTAATAAAATGAAGTGGAATTTCCCCACTTGGTCCCTCTAAGTATTGCAAGAAATCTGACAGAAAACAGACAAGTGGACACCTCTGAGCAGCAGCAGCAGCAGCAGCAGCATTGCAAGGACAGCACACACGGCTGTGAGTGAGTACTGCCTCCACCACTGAACAGCCAATCAAGTGTACCAAGAAATATTTAGCATCAGCCACAACAAAATGTTGTGACTGTTTGAGCACCTTGTGAGTGTCAATGCTTCTGTGACGCAGCCACAGTGTCCACAGTGTCCACCAGCCTCCCGGGCCAGCCGCCCTGTGTCCTGCAGCGCACAGGGCACAGCCACCTCAGGCCTGGTGACGCCCCACACTACACACCTTGCCAGCCACCCGCTGCAACCACGGCACCTCTGCTCTGCCCTGCTCTATTCTGCTCTACTCTACTCTGAGCTGCTCTGCTCTGCGCTGCTCTACTCCACAGAGGTGCCTCATGGCAGCAACCCTTGGCCTGTGCAGGACACAGGACACACAGAGGCCTGGCCTTGCTCAGCCATCAGGGAACACTGCAGTCCATGAACATCATTTGTGAACTGTTACTTGTTACTTGTGGCTTCTGGCAAAGTGGAGGTGAGGCTCAATGATCTAGTCTAGTATCATCCACACTCCCCACCAGAAGGTGTTGGCGTGTGTGACAATATGTTCATTTCAATACCTAGCACACCAACACACCCACTACAACACATAACACTAACCACTTCCCTATCATGGACATGAAAACAAATAACAGAAAAAAATATATCATAAAAAATAAACTAAAATAAACATAAGCAAGTAAATAACAAAACACAAAAATTAGTGTCCACAAAGGCAGCAAAAATAAATAAATTAATTAATTAAAAACCCCACAGTGTTCTCACTACCCGCCACCACCAACAACACACTCTGGCGTTGCTATCAAAGGCTAACAGTGACGGCATCCTGGCAAGGAAGTAAATAGAAATGAAAGAGAATAACTGGTGAAGTCAATACCTATAGTTTGTCTGTCTAGTCTATTTTCTTTACTTTTTTCCTCTTACATGTTAAGAAGTCATTAAGGGTACATTAAAATAAATATATAATACAAAACCACACCCAATACACCTCTCCCAAAAAAGATACAGGAGAAAAATCAAAATAAAAAAAGGCTGGTCTGTCAAGTTTTATCATCTTGAAACTCCTCTTCTAAAACAGGTTAAGTCATAGAGAGGAAGCAAAACAAACAGGTGTGGGGTGACAGATTACGACTCTAGAGAGGGAGCAAACCAAATAAGTGTGGGGTGAAAGATTAAGACTAGAAAGGAAGCAAATCAGACAGGTGTGGGGGGTGATGGATTAAGACTCTAGAGAGGGAGCAAAACAAACAGGTGTGGGGTGAAAGATTGACTCTAGAGAGGAAGCAAAACAAACAGGTGTGGGGTGAAAGATTAAGACTCTAGAGAGGGAGCAAAACAAACAGGTGTGGGGTGACAGATTGAGACTTTATCAAAGAAGGTACTGGAGTACTAGAGGGGGCCATGACAGGAAGGAAGACAAGAGATGATAGTAATAATGATAATGACTGAGAGACAAGGAAGTAGAACAAATCAGTGAAAAAATAAGTCAAATAGAAAGTAAATGCAAATATGAAGAAAAATGTTAACTTTCTAATAAGTAAGGAAGTAAATGAAAAAATAATTGGAAAATAAGAGATGGCAATACTGATGATGATATACTAAATGACAAGGAATTATATAAGTGGGAAAAAAAACATAAAAAATAAAATAGAAAGAAAATACAAATGAAAAAAGTCAATAATGCTGGAAATGACTACAATATTCTCATAGACAAGAAAGTAAACAAAAAGTGAAGTAAAAGTAAAAAAAACAAACACCAGAAAACCTTCACCAAAATAACAAAAAAAAAGTAAAAAACAAACAGACAAACAAACATCTCACAGCCTTCACCAACAAAACACACACACAAAAAAATGAGGTAAGAAAAGTAGAAAAACAAAACAAAAACCCAAACCAAACACTCTAAGATACAGAAATAAGCAAAAAAAAAATAAATAAATAAATAAAATAAATAAATAAGTAAAAAAATAAACTAAAGGAAAGGAAAGGAAGTAAAAAAAAAAAAAATTTAACAAACACCCTAAGATAAGAATCTTCCCCAATGTATCTATCCCACACACACACACACACACACACACACACACACACACACACACACACACACTCACCTGCTCAATGCCTTGCCTCAGGTCACCCCATATTTGGTCAAGGTCGATCTGCTTGAGGCCATGAGGGTTGCTGCTGGAACTGTTGGTGTTGGCACTAGAGCCCCCCCCACTGCTGCCCCCACCACCCCCACCCCCAACACCACCACGCTGCCCTGACATCCTTCCTGAAACAAACACAAACACAAACACACATTAACAGACTGCACAGGCTACACACCCTTCACGCAAGACGCACACACACAAACACACTCAGGGCTGTATTCCGAAACACTTCTGCACCACACCTCCACTACATTCAAAAGGCTCCAGTTGAAGTGACACAGGTTTTTAAGGATGTTTTTACAGTTATAGTGGGACAATGGATGAGAATTCTACATCAGATGGGATAGACACTCTTGGGAACTTGGCTAGTCATCTCTGTGGCCTTTCAAAATAGCTGTGGTGAGAGAGCGAAGTGTTTCTGAATGTGAGCTTTACTATTCCACTAAATACTTATAATAATTCCATGGGGACCTTACTGTTTCGCTAAATACTTATAATAATTCCTGAAGTAAACTCTGCACATAAACAATCAATAGAGAGATGTTTAAATTATGTTCTGCAAGCATTTATATTCCCTTTCATCATAGTAACATCAATTAACTTAAATGTTTAGGTTTAGTTAGGTTAATTGTAACAGAATCATCAATTAATTTGAATGTTTAGGTTAAGTTAGGTTAAGGAAGCATAAATATTCCCTTTAATCATAACAGAAATGGTAATTAATGTAGATACTTGGATCAGGTTATATCAAGGAAGCTTTTATCACCTCCTATCACAACACAAACAACACTGAAAATAGAGGTGCTTACTTACCATGAACCAAACAACAAAAACAACAGTGAAAATATACATGTCCACTTACCATGAACCAAACTGTAAACAAACTGACAATTGAGGTGTTTAACTTATGAAAAAATAAATAAATAAATAAAATAAAAAATTGAAAATATACATGTTGACTTACCATGAACCAAACTGTAAACAAACCGAAAACTGAGATGTTTACTCACAAACCAAACCATAAACAAACGTCCTACCATTTGAAAACACAGGAGAGACACTTCAAATATCCACTTCTTCAAATTTTAAGTTTTATCCAAGGCTGATTCATGGTGGCAGAGAGAGAGAGAGAGAGAGAGAGAGAGAGAGAGAGAGAGAGAGAGAGAGAGAGAGAGAGAGAGAGAGAGAGAGAGAGAGAGAGAGAGAGAGAGAGAGAGAGAGAGAGAAACAATGTCAAATCAGACTCTCCTTTTTTAAAACACCCTTTAAAAGTAATGTTATGGAGGCAAACATTTCACTGTCAAATCAGAACCACCTTTTTGAAACACCCTGTACTGTGTTATGAAGACTTTTCACTCCCATAACAAGAACATCAAGAAATTTACCTGAAACACCAAAAAAATTTCCTCTCACCACCACTGTCACCACCACAAAACAACATGAAAATATTTACTGGGAATATGAAATAAATAAGTGTTTTCACCACCACCATCACCACCACATCACACAAACATCACCATTATAAAAAAAATATATATAAACAAATAAAGCACTTTCACCTTACCACCACCATCACATAAAAAAAAACATTATAAAAAAAATTCAGATAAAGCATTTTCACCAGCACCACCACCACCACCACAACAACAAGAGCAGCAACAAAAACAAGATCCAAACAAACAAACACTGATAAGGAATGAAAACCTCACTGAGAGATAAGACATGACTTGATTAATGACCAATAATGAGATAGAGGTGAGGTGATACAATGCTACATGTCAAGAGTCACCACAACACACACACACACACACACACTGACCTATTTATCCAGCCAGGTAGGTCAATTACCATAATAGCCTCCCAGGTGTGAATTTGGAGCAGGGAAGGAATGGAAATGCAGGGAAAGGGAAGTGGAAATGCAAGAAAAGGGAAGGAGGTCAAAGTAAAAAAAAATCAATCAATCAATCAATAGATAAATAAAGTTAAGTGATGTAAAGGAAGAAGGAAAGGAAGAAAGATATTAAAGTAAAGGGAATGAAAGAAGGAAATTAAGAAAAAAACAACAGAAAAGGAGATAAAGGGAAAAATAAGGAAGGAAAATATTAAAAGAAGTGAAGGAAATGAACTAAAAAAATAAGGAAAAGAAGAGTAGAAAAATATGGGAAGAAATGAAAAAATGAAAGAAAATGAAATGAAATGAAATAACAGAGAAAAGCTATACCAAAGGAAGATGAGGAAAAGAAAAAGCTAAATAAATAAAAATAAAAGGAGGGGGAAATTGAAATGAAGGAAATAATTCAGAATTAACACATTTATTATGTTTAGGTGAATGTTAAGAAAAGATGAAGATAAAAAGAAGTTATGTCAAGGATGAAGAAGTTATGTCAAGGATGAGAGAGAGAGAGAGAGAGAGAGAGAGAGAGAGAGAGAGAGAGAGAGAGAGAGAGAGAGAGAGAGAGAGAGAGAGAGAGAGAGAGAGAGAGAGAGAGAGAGAGAGAGAGAGAGAGAAAATGAAAGATGAAAGAAAAAGAAAGAAATTTAAATGAAGCAAAAAAAAATAGTATACATTTATCATCTGTTTTGGTGAGCAATGTGAGTCACCAGGACCTCTGCATGGCTGGCTGGCTGGCTGGCTGATCCCTCCAGCCAGCCAGCCAGCACTGAGGTCCCACACTTTCACCACACAAAGCACAGCAATTCACCGTGACCACCACACCACCACACACGGCTCACTACATGATCCCTACACCGTAATGAAGTGTTGTAACTGCACCATACTTATTCCAACACTATGATTTGCACCATAACCAGAAAATGATGACACAAACACCACAACCAAGCACACTACCACACTGCATCGCCATATTCTGAAACACTTCCACGCCACACCTCCAAAGGCTCTAGCTGAAGTGACACAGGTTTTTAAGGGTGTTTTTAAGGTTGTAGTGGCAGATTAACAAGATTTCTACAGTATTCTTTGCTCTTTTCCTTGAGGCAATAATGCTTATTTTTCAACTAAGAATAGGAATCCGTTCAGTTTTCTTTTATCAATTTATATCTTCAAGCCACTAATGTTGTACTGTTCAGCTCTATCCTTTTGTACATAAGGGTAATATTTCTAACACAAGACTATCAATAGCAAACACACTACTATTATGTAAACAAGCCAAAGAATGAAACATAGTGAAAAACAGTGCTTTCTACACACAAGTTAAACTCTCACACATATGTACTAAGAATGGGATATGTAGAGTGTGTGTGTGTGTGTGTGTGTGTGTGTGTGTGTGTGTGTGTGTGTGTGTGTGTGTGTGTGTGTGTGTGTGTGTGTGTGTGTGTGTATCTCTAGTCCAGCTTTTCTTTCCTCTGTTATCTGAGTACACACGATACACATTGGTGTAAATAAAACGAACTTCAAGTGTGTGTGTGTGTGTGTGTGTGTGTGTGTGTGTGTGTGTGTGTGTGTGTGTGTGTGTGTGTGTGTGTGTGTGTGACCAACCAGCACACTACACGTCACAGGTTGAGCATCACCAGAACCAACACACACACACACACACACACACACACACACACACACACACACACACACACACACACACACACACATCTTTTAACCCTCCAGCAACTTTCCATTCATCTCAATCTCATGAGGACACTTGTAGCTGGTGACCTTTGATGACGAACATGGCAACAGGAATATGTAAGAGTAACTGGGAATATTCAGGTCACTTTAATATATACTTTCACGATCAGCAATGTGTATCTTTTGGTTCATGTAGCAGAGAGGTTGACTGACTGAAGGTTAGGTTAGGTTAGGTTAGGTTAAGTTAAGTTAGGTTGGGTTGGGTTGGGTTGGGTTGGGTTAGGTTAAGTTAGGTTGGGTTGGGTTGGGTTAGGTTAGGTCAGGTTTGGTTAGGTTAGGTTAATGAGTTTTTGGTTACAAGAATGAGGTCATATTGCTAAGAAACAACAACGACCTTTCAACTTTTCAATCTAATACAGCTTTCCTTTTTTCCACAATTTTTCAAGACTTCTGTAGCTAAAATCACAACCTTCACTCAAGCTAAAACTCCTCTTCCCTGTCCCTCCCTGAACCATCACACCATCACACCCTTCACTCAACCTAACACTCTTACCTATTCCCTCCCGTGACCCATCACCATCACAATCCTCAAGCTAACACTCCCTTCCCATTTTGACCCATCACCATCATTCAACCCTTCACTCAAGCTAAATCTCCCTTCCCATTCAAGCTTATCTAACAGCAAAATTACCCTTCCCTTCTTCAGATAACACAAGGCTAACACTCACCTATTAAACCTTGGATATATTCACCTTCAGATACGACAATGCTTAAATTCCCTCACACAAAATCTACTTGCAATATCTGAGTCTCTAATCCTTCCTTCACATGTTGGGTTTCCTTGCTTCCTGTTGCTGCTCCCTTACTTAACCAACAAGCACAGGAGGGAGAGGGAGAGAGATATACATAGACACACACATATAAGAGGTCTGGCACAGTTAACACATGATACGAGCCACATGATCGTTTCACTGTTGTGGTTGTTTTCTTATTAATATTCAGAATGCTGTAAAGAGAAAGAAATTACTGCTTTGATACGATAAAAAAGGAAGGAACACATGACATACAGCACATAACCCCTTCACTGCTGGAGTCGTTTTCTTATTAACATTCAGAACATTGTAAAAAAGAACAAAATTTTAGTTCATAACAAAGAGAGAGAGAGAGAGAGAGAGAGAGAGAGAGAGAGAGAGAGAGAGAGAGAGAGAGAGAGAGAGAGAGAGAGAGAGAGAGAGAGAGAGAGAGAGAGAGAGAGAGAGAGAGAGAGAGAGCTGATGGTTAATCTTATATTTCTTTTATAAGTGTTTAAAATGTTGAAGGGGAATTATGAGGGAAAACTGTGAAGGATTTAAAGGGTTGATCCCAGAGAGAAGTGAGAAATGGTGACAAAATTACTAACACACTGATCATGTTTAAAGATGAAGAAACATGGGAATGGGAAGGAAAAACTGCCCAGGGGAGTGTGTGTGTCTACCTGAGGGCATTTTCTGTGGGGTGTAGTTGTTTGTGGTGTGTGTGCCATGCTTCAGGCTGCTCCAGTGTTCTTGTAGGAGTCTAATGGGTCATTGTGGGTGAGAAGATGGAAAGCTGTCTATGTAGAGCATCACATCCTGTTTAATGGAGTCTGTTCAGCTGTAAAGAAGGACTGGTCTGTGTCTTGTGTGTTTGTCTTGCCGTTCGAAGGTCTGCATCAACTGTAACTTCCTTTGTCATTTTGTCCTGGCGTGTGTTAGTCTGTGAGAAAGAGGTCTACTGAACAGACTGTGGCTGGAGGGCCCCCAGTGCCAGCGGGGTGTGTGGAGGGTCTGTGCGAAGATGTACTTGTTGTCAACGAGTGTTTGGTATAGCTGGCGTCTGTCTGTGCCCTCTTGTCTCTCTCATCTCCCACTTTATCAGATCTTCTCTATCATAGCACATCCATATTCTTCATGATTATATAAATTGCTATCAAGTCTTCTCTTTTTTCAAGGGTGTCGGAGGGGGGGCACAACGCTCCAGTCAGTGTCGGGGAGGTTAGCATCACCTGTGACCCAAATATGCTTGTCTGTAGTGGATGAATGTGAAGGCTGTGTTAAGAGCTCTGTGCTGGAAGCTGTCTGTGGAAAGCTGTGAGAAGTGATCGACAGTTAGAAAATGTAACTAGATTCAGATGATTTCAGTCTGTGTCGAGGGCAGGCCACGCTTAATGAATGAGTCTGGTCTGACGGCGATGAGGTCAATTCACTGGTTGTTGCTTATTATTGATGACGTCATCTGACACTCACAAAGCCTCCATGTTAATAAGTACTTCACAACTGTCCTTGAACATTTACAATAATACAAACATTCTCTCTCTCTCTCACACTCTCTCTCTCTCTTTCACACACACACACCACACACACACACAAAGCACACAACACTTACACACAAATAGATACCACTTTTAAATACATAACCCACAACAGCATTACATACATCACAAAGCACAAGTCCTTCATATCATACACTGGTGAATAAAAATATATCAACCATTTCACAACTTTCAGATCAATTTCCCACAATTCCCATCACACCCTGAATAACAAAAAAAAAAAAAAAAACACACACAAATACCTTAATATCCACTTCCAATCTTAATTAGGGGTTCAAAAGTCCCTAGGGAGAAACACGAGGCCCTTAAGAACTGACCCTGAGATGCGACCTAAGTGAAACACAGAAGGAAGTTGAAGGAAAGTTACCTGTCACATCCCACAGGTGTCCCCAGGTACTGAATCCACGTAGAAACTGGGCGCAGGTACAGGTGGACTAATTACAGGGTGAGTATTAAGGGTTAGGGAGAGTAGGTGGACAGGTAAAGGTAATTAGAGAAATATTATCACTTTTCACGTCAATATTTGGAACAAGGACGAAAGGAAATTGAGGTAAAAAGGAAGAAAGTAACCGAAACAATGGGGAAAGCGAAAGGAGAATATGGAAAATGAAGGAAAGGAGGGAAGCGAAGGTGAGAAGGAAGTAAAACCAAGGAAGGAAGAGGAAATGAAGGACACGGAGAGGAAGGAAGGAAAACTTAAGTAAAAAGACTTGAAAAGAAAGATGGGAATAAGGAAAAGGGAAGGAGAGGAGACAGAGAAGAGGGAAGATCGCTGGAAGAAATAACACGGAAGGAATGAGAAATAAAGGAGGAAGGAAGGAAGGAAACAAACTGAAACGATGGGAAAAGAAAAACGAGTGAAGATGAGGGAAAACAAAACAAATCAAAACAAAAACGTAGCAACAAGGAAGTGAAAGAAAAAAAAATAATAATATACGAAAAATCTAAACTGTAAATTAATTAACCTGAAAACCCTAACTCAACTTCACGTAACGCAACACTAACCCACAGAAGCTCTAATATAGAGACACAGCAGCCCAGGAACACTCACCCCCGTAGTGTTGCTAGTGGCGGCGTGATTCCCCACAACACAGCAACACAAGCAACACAGCAGCACTCGAACACTTCAGCACCTCAGCTTGCAGTCTTGAGGGCCTTATGTTGCTTGTTTTGCCCCGCTAGTACTGCTCTCCCTCCACGCTGGCGCCTCCCTCACGCCCTAGCTTCATTCCGCGCCTCTCATGACAATTTCCAAGCAAAATATTAGTGACACAGCCTTTTCTCTGTGAGCATGGAGGCCCAACACAGGGAGTGGGGACACCAGGAAATTACAGCCACTCCTCTGTTTTTTATTCGTACCTTCT